>NC_071089.1:115791554-115839054 GCF_027358695.1 Spea bombifrons | reverse complement strand
GTTTTCAAATCGGCAACTGCATACCTCACTACTTATATATGTTTAATAGAAGAAGTTCTAGATGCCAACCCTTTTCTGGTTGCTGATTTCGAGGTTTTTAGGTGAATCTGGGTTAACTGTGCTTCTGTGTGCACTGGGCTTCAAAAAGATTTACTAAAAACCATTTTCAGGCCTTGAAGGGTTAAAATGCGCTTGGGGAGGGGTGGAAAAAAAAGATAATTTTGAGACAAATAAGTAGAAAATACAGCCAGGCTGGTATTCCTCTTTCACAAAAAAAAAAAAAAACATCAAAGGGAGTCCAGATTGCCTTTGGCTCTTTGTCAAACTAGAAATTCACTTTCCTCAAGAATCCAACAGAATTTAGCCTAAAGAAAAATAAAAGTTTTTTTCAAAAAAAGCTAAAAAAATAAGTTGTTTTTCAAGTTACTCTGCATTTACACAAACAAATTCTTAGCGTCAAAGAGGTGACTAACAGCTTCAACACACCAGAATGTACAATTGGATACACTCCTATATATATATACATTGTTAACTATTATACATTGCACTGTGATATATATAAATATATATATATAATGTATATATAATGTATCAAATAGTATATACCTATAGCTTTAACGCTATTTATTTGCATGCATATCTCATAGTGTAATATATATTATTAATATATATTATTTAACAATATGTAATATATATATATATATATACCGGTATATATATATATATATATAGTATATAGAAGATCATGTGTTTGCATATATATATATATATAATATTATAAAGAGTATAATGTTCTATAGAATATAAAATGATACTATTTAATATGATATATAATATAATATAATATGAGATATAATATAATGTAATATAATATGAGGTATAATATATAATGATATCTTTACTATAATATAATGTATCCATTGGTAAATCTAGGTGTGTGAAAACATTTGTGTATTTATTTAGAATGCCAGTATTAATCACTGAAGGCTATTAGCAACGTCTAATTAAGTACAGGATAAGGCTCTTTTTTTTCCTTTTAGCCTCTAGCTGTAAGCTGTAGTGTTTCTTTAATCCCACACACCCCTGTGTGGTGCAGCCTCTCCCCCAACTTAATTGACACAGTGTATATCTCTCTTTTTTTTTTTCCTCCCCTAGTAAACTTTTTACCCAAGACTTCCTATCTCCAGCCCCCTTGTCTGATCACATATAGTAATTCTTCACTGGATGAACGTCACTTACAATGGTTTGGGAAGCTCAAAAAGCTGGCTGCACATGCATGCTCCATTTGCTCTCCATTCTCCCTTTAAAGTAGTCCTTGTAATATTAATAGTCATGAATATCAATTATTATGAGGGGGTGTAGAGAGGCAGAGGGTAGGGGAGAGCAGGCATTCTGAGCTTTGCCTTGGGTGGAAGCAGATCCACAGCTCCAAGACACAGAAAGAGACAAGAGAGAGAGAGAGGCTGTGAATCCACAGAAATATATTTTCTATTTTGAGGACATTTTTTGATGGATAGTTTTGAAAACATCTCAAGAAGTGTTCCAGCTTTTGCTTCATACAAGAAAATATTTTATTTTTTCTAACTGCTTGCAAGACATTACATTTTGGCCAGATGTTAGTCCACACCTATTCAGCTATGGTGAGTTAAACTCATTTTTTTTTTAAAAAAAAAAATCTTTTTTCCCTCTTTAAATGCCTTTGGCTTTATAATTTAAGGCAATAATTGGAGGTTCCACAGAATTCTTACTGTTGGTGTGAGGTGGGCAGAAGTGTCAGCTGGAGACTGGAAAAAACTTCCCACATTTTGCTCTTGGCAATTTGGAGTACAAGTTAACTGATTTTTTTCTTTTATTCATATTTTATTTTATTTTTTTTTCTTGATTACCAGTCTTAGCCAGGGAGAATTTCAGGATTTTTTTAACCTCTCTTTGGGGTAAAGCAACTAAATTATTTTAGCCCTTTGTTCACGGATGTTTAATTTTTTGGTAGATTTTAATTTTTTTTATTTCTGTTCAATTTTATTTTTCCCCTCTTATTCCGAAGGTTGAATGGATTTATTTTGTTGTCATTTTTTATTTACGGAAATCAAATGCGATGTATTTCATATAACAAGTAATTTTTCATTTCTTTCTTTCTTTTTATTTTATTTTTTTATTTAAAAAAAGCTGTTAGTCTTTCAATGACACCGGAATAAAGGTGGCATTTTGCTTTTTTTTTTTAATTGTTTTTACATTTTACCATTTTCTTTCTGATAATGCGATTATCAACGTAATTTAGCCTAAAAAAACACAGAATGTCATAATTTTACAAACAATACTTTAATCCCATAGACAAACATATAAACTGAATTTTGAAAGTTGTCATATTTATAATTATCATCATATTTTTGAGCATTATGCACTTTTGTTATTCAAAATGCTTCACGTGTTATATTGATGATATCTTTGATTGTATTTATGAATGATTGGGGTATTTATAGTGACCCGCTTGTCTTTTTATCTCCAGGACCGCCATGATGGTGTGCCCAGCCATAGCTCTAGACTCTCCCAGTTGGGATCAGTGTCTCAAGGACCCTATTCAAGTGCCCCTCCGCTGTCACACACACCCTCCTCGGACTTTCAGCCTCCATACTTCCCACCTCCATACCAGCCTCTACCTTATCACCAAAGTCAAGACCCTTACTCCCATGTCAATGATCCTTACTCTCTAAACCCTCTGCACCAACCCCAGCAGCACCCCTGGGGACAAAGGCAGAGGCAAGACGTCGGTTCGGACACTGGGACCCTCCTTCCTCAGCCTAGAGCTTCGTTGCCCCAGCTCTCTGGACTTGACCCCAGGAGGGATTACCACTCAGTTAGGCGACCAGATGTTCTTCTCCACTCTGCACATCATGGGCTCGACTCTGGGATGGGTGACAGCCTGTCCCTGCATGGGATCGGACACCCAGGCATGGATGATGTCCAGGTAAGAGGTGGACATAGGTGATCCTTAAGAATACTATTTACTTAAATTCACATTTCAACACAGGATACCTTGACTGACCACATTCTAATTAGAAAATTGTAGTAATGTATCATTTAACAGGGAAGTCATCAGCACACAGAAGGTTATATTTACATAAATGTAAGTTTGTTGTTCTGAGATAATTGTACCCCTAGGGTGCACACAATGGATCCATGTCATCTTCAAAATAATTTAACTGAACACCATACTGGATTGGCAAATATATTTAACAAAAAATGCTGATTATTAATAATATTCTATGTAATACTGAATTTATTACATAGCATATTATACAGGAAGAGGATTGATAAATAGAGATGTTTCCAGTACATTATTCGTAATTTAGGTAATGATGCTCTAGTGTAACATTGTGATAAATTAAAGGTTATAATTTCACAGAATCTCATATTAAAATCTGACCAAGTCAGGTACTAAACTCTTGTTGTTTTACGAATTTTACGAATTGTGATCAAAATTATCCGCTACAGTAAAAGAAAACGCTAATTTCGCATATTAAATACCAAAACGAATATGCGCCCAAATTATATCAGAAAATGTAACATTTCTTGTGAAAATGTGTCTTTGCGTGGGAATTTGTTTGTCAGGATATAAAATGGCAACTTTTTTTAGTATAATAAATTACCGAAAGTAAAGAGATTTTCCTCGCTTTAGGTGCGTTATTTTTGTTGTATTTTCGTACATAATATCAAAGCGAAATATAAAAATGAAATAATATCCTGTGTTTAACGAATTCCCCTGAAATAAACTTTTATGCATGGTTAAAACGCCAAAAATTTCTTTAAAAACGAATCCTTTTAAAAATTCTAATGGATGGCAATATTGATGAATTTGGGCATGTAGCATTTTTTTCTTTAACATAATATATACATTTGTATTGCCCTCCTTCATTTTGCACATTTTTATTCTCAGCAATAATTAAACATTAGCCAGTGTCACATTTTAAATTAAAGTTTAGATCGGAATTATTTTTTGTAGTATCTTTTTTCGAGACAACACATATTAACCCCTGCGTGATCTTGCCAAGCGAACTGGGTTTTTAGTTTAAGGTGATAAGCATTTTTTTTTTTAAACAAATTAAAGACATAAAAAAATCTGATGTATTCAGACCTTCCTGTATCGGTTTAAAGTAAAGAAATGTCGTAATTACAAGTCTCTGTTGTTTGTTCCTTGTTTCTGCAAGCAGTCCTAATTAAATCTTTACGATCCTCTGAGTGACTATTAAGTGCCAACAAGCTGAGTGGGTATCCTGAGCAAAAACTCAGCAGGAGATGGTAATTAGATAGAAAATCAGACAGGAATCTTCTCATTAACTACAACAACTACGCCACATTGCTGATGGAGCGTGGGGAGTGCAATTTACCTGCCAAAACACTCCACGCAGATTATTAGGTGTCATAATAAGATGGAACATGACACCTCTAGTAATTTTCTGGGGTGTTATGTGTGTGTTTTTTTTAAAAAAAAACTTTTAGCAGTTCCTAAAATCACATGATATCCTCAAGAATGTGAATTATTTTTATATTCCCACAAAAAACAGACTTTTAAGGGTTACAATCTGGTAACCCCCCCCCCCACACACACACACACAAACACTAAGTGTTCCAGTTCTCTTATAGCTTTAATCAGGTCCTTGTGAATTAGATAAGTTTTCTTCTAAAGTGATCAGAGCAGTTAGATGGAGGGTCAGGAAATAAAAGGGTTAAAAAGGACATTTAAATCCAGCCTTGTCAGGTACTCACTCAGATGCATTATCATTTTATATGTCTGGAAATTAAAAGGTTAAAAAGAACATTTAAATTCTGTATTTATAATCTATTTATCTGTCTATCTGTCTATCTATCTATCATCTATCTATCTATCTATCTATCTATCTATCTATCTATCTATCTATCTAAAGGAACACACACATTAGTAGCATTTATTGTTTAAATGCACTAGTTCACTTTTTTAGTATAATCATTACTACTTGGAGTCTGGGTATTACTTATGGTAATAGAAAATGACATTTTAAAATATTTGTCACACTCCACTAAAATTCTCATCTTATTTCCAATGAGATTTGGGGGGGGGGGGGAACAATCTTTAGAACTATATTTATTTAGACTGATCCCTGACTTCCAGTAATATAAACTCAGAGATATTCATGAACAGAAAATAATAACCTAAACCTGTGAGCCATTAGTGTGCAGGATTCTGTGTGTAATTCAATGTTTAACAAGATAAGAATAAGGCTTCCTCAAACACACACTTCCCAGCTCATTTTTATTATCAGCTCAGATCATTTGACTGTATTTCATTTTCACTCTGTGGGCCCTGAATAATAAACTGTGTCCTGGTGGGTTAATATAAATGTTAATCTCTGCACCTCATGATTAATATATGTATGGGTGGATGGATTCTCCATCAATGCATATATATTTCTAACTCTTTATACATATATATATACATATATATATATATATATATATATTGTGTGTAAGCATCATCTATGTGCAGAGGTATAATTCTTTGCATTTATGTAAATAATATTTATATATCGTTTAATACAGCTGGGGTATTTTATTTCCACAGTCAGTTGAAGATGCCAATAATGCAATGAATCTTTTGGATCAGTCAGTCATAAAGAAAGGTATGTATAATCACTCCATTCAAATCTCATTTCCCATTGATTGTATTCAAAACAATAATATTGTAGCTTACACACCCGCAGTAATTAACCCAAAACTTGTATTTTTTTTTTTTTCAATAAAAGCATATTAAATATAATATTTTGGTAAATATCTAAAACATATTGATGGATGTTAAAAATCTCATAGAAGAATACATACGCACTATTGTATAAATGCTAGGCATACATACATTTCTCTGTAGTTCAGGGATTTGTATTATTATTATTATTATTATTATTATTATTATTATTATTATTATATATACCTAGACATCTCTTATAATAATATATATTATATATCTTATGATAATATATAATAATAATAATAATATAAAATATATATTAATTATATATATATATATATATATATATATATATATATAATTATTATATATTTTATATTATTATTATTATATATTATCATAAGATATATAATATATATATATATATAATAGTGGGGCTAATAAAAACATTAACAATATGTATTTTCCATCCCATCCCTTTTTCTAGATCGTGTGCTATAGAAATGAATGTATGTGCACTTGTAACATGGTTGGTTATAATAAGTTCAGTGAACTTGTCATCAAAAAACACATGCACAGAATCCCAGCCCAAAATACCCCTCTGCCGCTAAGGGTGGGCACTTAACAAATGTTTGCAGTCTTGTGTACAGCTGCAAGCAAAATAATTAAGTAATTCAATGTAATTACAACAACTCATTTTGGGCTTATTGCTGCCTATCCATTTTTATTCTACATTTCACACTGACAATGCATGAAAATAGCAATGAGGGGTTCGCTGACATTTGGGTTTGGAGGATTTTACAAGGGATACTATATTTCAGCAAAGTAATCTGGGTTTGGGTTAATTTACAGTTGTAAAAAGATGCTTATTTAAACATATATGGTTTTAAAACCAGTGATCTTCCTCTAGAATATTACACACACACACACACACACACACATATATATATATATCTATATATACACACATATTATCTTTTAATTATTCAGCACCAACAATTACAGTCCTTCTTACAGTTCACAAATTTACAATCTAGAGGATAGATAGATAGATAGATAGATAGATAGATAGATAGATAGATAGATAGATAGATAGTTAATTAGTTAGATAGATGTATAATAGTTGCCAGATTAATGGTCACCTGTGACTAGGGCCCATTACCTTAAACCAGGGCTAAAAACCAACTGATATTCCCTGTGTTTCATTTTTCTGTTAATTACATCTAAAAAGAATAATTAGTGGCTAGAATGAATGTTAAATTTAGGCAATTTATTTAGTTGCATTTGTTTTATAATTATTATATACCAGTCAAGCACAACCCGACCCTCTGCAGGAAAAAAAAAAGTGAACCCAGGGAGAGGCATATTGTTTTGGTGGCCTCCTGGACATTTAAAGGGTTAAACTTTCTTTTGGCCTGATTCCCTGTAGCTGACCAGAGAGTTTGAGGTTTACTGTCTGTCTGGTGTAATTAGCCTCCAGATAAATATATTATAATGTTTTTAATGCAGGGAAAAGGCATTATCCTTTTATATAATTATATTACAATATGAAAACATACCTCTCTGCAAAATTTGTAGGTTAAGGATTATGATTTTATTCAGGTATCAGTAACTCTTTAGAGGTTGGATCAAGAACCGATTAGAACTGAAATAGAATCTTATATACATATAGGGAAGGTGTAATAATAATAATAATAATAATAATAATAATAATAATAATAATAATTAGAAGAAAATGAACCATTTGCAAATACACACTTGTTTAAAATCTCTGTTTTAAAAAAATGATTTTACTATGTAGGTGGGGTGTATTATTATTGCTAAATCTGATAATTTTTCCATGCCACAGTTTAAATAGGAGGCTATAGACAATTATCATGTACTACATCTAAGGCTTGATCTTTATTACCTAGGAAATCACTGATTTTATTTCATTATTCTCTGCTATAGTCTAGGGGGAGCTGGGAGATAAAATTAAGGATAATGTCAACACTTTTAATGCAATTCAACCCCATAGCTAAAAGATTACCCCCATAAAATAACAAACACTGGTGAAGGCCATCCATTGTTAGGATTGGCCAGGTAACTAGAGGAAGAGGAGAATAGAATCTGCAAAAGTAGCAACATTAACTTAAATTAAAATAACATTTGATACCTTGCAGTTTACAGATTAAAACTGATATATATTTATATTTATATATGTGTGTGTGTGTGAAGTAGTCCGCAGTTTAGACCTGTATCACACATATATATATATATATATATATATATATATATATATATATATATATATATATATATATATAGCTGCAGGGTCCTAATACCAGCAGGTAAACTGTTAACAGTAATTGTCAGATTGCACAACATGCCTTTACAGTGTTCGTAGTCAACACCCTAAAGTTATTTTTTATATTATTTATAATATAATATAACATTTGAGAAAGATTATATATATATATAATAATATAATATAATATATTGGAGTTGGAGTTATTGGAACAGGTGCTGGCTAAAAAAGATGTAAGAAAGATAACAGATTGATAACAGCTCTGTTATAATAAATAATGTGTTGAGTACAGATAAAAATATCAGAAGAATTTTGTACAAATTTTGATTTACTGTAAACTTATCAGAATGGAGAAAAACAGGATAAAACAAGTTTTTAAAATCTCTGCTAGTTATTTCTGAAACAATCCTTTCATGCTTCAAAAATGCAATTGATATGATTCAATTTCGAAATAAGAATTTATTAGTGCTTTTCCACTAAATTGATAAAATAAAATTCTCTTTCAATTAATGACTCCATTAACCTTGATTTTGTGTTTATTAGAATCGTTGGTTTCCCCCCCAAATTTAGGTCAGCTAAAAAAAAAAAAACAATTTAAAAAATCCTAGGTTAAATTTACAATAATGTAGATGTATGTCCACGTCATATATGACCGAGAATAACAGGAACAAACAAATAAATAAACTAAAAAAATTAATTTTTTGTGTTATATGCAGTTGAATGCATGAGTCTGTCAAAATCAGGAAAAGGTGTAACTTAAAAAATCCAAAATATAATTTATTTACAAACATAATGAAAAATGAATGGAGAAGGGTATGGTCCTCATTTTTGACCTAATGAAACCTGATTCCTTACTCCTGACTTTTAAGGATTTCTTCTCCTAGTTAGGCTTCCTATCTGAGACTAGCTGACATTTCCAAAGTAATTTAGTTAAGGCTTAAATGTGTTGTTCCCAGAAGAGAAGCAAACAAGGAGAGTTAAGGTAGCCAGTGTGATAAATGTCTCTTTCATTTGAGAGATCTCCAGAGCTCATTTAAGGCTAATTTTCTCTATGATCCCCCTTTGAGCTATTAATGTAATAGTCAGGGACCATGGTCTTATTTCTATAGCCTGATCATTAAAGTCCCCATTAGACTCAAGAGTCTGTGGAGATAATGTAAGGTGCACTTAAGATCCTGTAATATGTATTGGCGGAGGGTGGTAAATACGATTTTAAAGGGGGTTGGTCGGCGACCAATCAATAAAACAATAATGAGAACGATTCGCTACATTAACACATCCAAATTCCAAGTAGACATTAAAAAATCATTTTAAATTCCTTCTCCCCATAACGACCTAGGGAAAAAAAATCTGAAATTAACATAATATTTACTATGTATCTACACATATGATTTGTCAAAACTAAATTGTATGTTAATATGTATCATAAGAGACGAGAGAAAATTGTATTAAGAGTATTCAGTTCAGACATTTAAAGGAGACGCAAGGATATAATGACACAGAAATAAGTAAAAGGTAAAATAAAATATAAAAAAAAACACAGAAAAGGCAGAATAAAAAACAGGATTTATGAGGATTTTAGAGCTGTATTAAAATGAAAATTGTAATATAATAAATCATTTTTACACATATATATATATGGATTTATGGGTACCCCGAATATAAAAAAAAACAAGAGACCAACAAACATATCTATCTATCTATCTATCTATCTATCTATCTATCTATCTATCTATCTATCTATCTATCTACATATATATATATATATACGGTATATATATCCATATCTATATATAGATATAGATATATGTTTGTTGGTCTCTTTATATTCGGGGTACCCATAAATCCATAAATGTAAAATGTATGAAAAACAAAAATACAGTTCTTTAAATTGTAATCTCACCTGCTATTTAATGGCTACATGGTGGGATATCACGCCCTCCGGACTTAAAGGGTTAAGAATTTTCTTTTCCAGTTTAACCATTTGGGGAGCAGGGTGTCTGTACCCCCTTCTGGCATTTCAACTATGTTTTGCTGGTTCAATATTCTTAAGCACAGACACTGCAGTCATTGTTTTGGCAGGAATGGGGTTAATTTATGCAGAGAAAATAGTAAACATGTAAAAGAGTGTGGGGGGCTGCCTGCTGAGACCTCTCCATGCACCATTTCCTTACCATTTCCTGATGTCCTTCTAATGCAGCCTCACTCAACCTGAAATGTAGTTTCCAAGAACAGTGTATGCCCTTAATTACTAACAAACCAACCGAGCATAGGCTACCCTGCACTGCTAAAGACCAGCCAAAAACAACCCCACTAAATGTATAGATCAAAAAAAGCGCTCCCATGTTAAGTATATAATGAATCAATGGATTTACATTGAAATACAATGAAATTTGAAATGAAATTTTTTTTAATGTATCCCCTAATCCCTATGTTTCCCTTTGTAGTTTTTCAGATTAAGTAGGTTTGTAGTTGAAACCTTTATGTTATATTTACTCTACTTTAATATCTAAAAAAACTAAGAAGACTAATGAGGTTTATGTTATGTAATTATGATATTTTGGCAAAACGCCTTATAACTAGAAGGATGGGGTTCGGTAACTTTGTGTTACTACCAACAGAATTCGAGGCAATTATGGATGATTGCAAAAATATACATTTATTTAGTAAAGCTGAAAAACCAAAATGTTAAAAAAATAACGGAAACAATTTGTTATTAAATATTTCGTTTCTTGATATTTTTTTTAAAAAAATATTATACTATTTTCAGTAATAATTCGATTTTGCTGATTCCACGGCTATTCCTGGGGAACGTTTGAATTAACTGGAAACATTGATTTTTGTGATCGAATTTGTTCGAAATCTTTTCAGATGGATTTTATTCATTATTATTTCCTCAAATTGGTGTGAAAAAAAATATATATATATTTAGCAAATACTGGCAAATAATTCAAAAACCTGCAGCATTTATTAAGATTTATGTATAAAAGGTGGTCTAAAAAGCGATAATACAGAATATCGTCAGAAGGAATTTTGCGTATTTAATTTAAATAGAAAACGTGAGAAATTAAAATAAACACTATTCTTTACTTTTATATTAGATTTTACAAAGCGAAAAACATACTATATGTAGGCGGAATTATAATAAATGTGTCTAATCAATATTGGTAAATAACAGGGGAATTAACCACTTAATGGCTAGGGGCCATTAGAAAAGGGAGAATTGTGAAATGATTGATTAACCCTTGACATTGCAAAAAAAAAAAAATCCATTTTCTGCCCCGGCCACCCTGACTTGTGAAGATATCACCAAGGATTTTATTAACTCTTTACTCTGCCAAACATTTCTTTATTCCCTAGCAGTGAAATGGTTAAGTACGGTTTTTATTCCAAAAGAGTACGTTATTATTTCTTTGTTTTATTTCCAATTTTAAAATATTATGAAGTCAAATGGTTGGCTCTCCTAGGGTAAGAAGGGGTGGCTATTAACCATTTAGCTACAGAATCTTCAGATCTAATGCGTCAATGTCTCTTTTTCTGTTCTCTCCAGTCCCAGTACCACCAAAATCTGTCACCTCACTGATGATGAACAAAGATGGATTTTTGGGAGGAATGACTGTGAATGCTGGAGAGGTCTTCTGCTCAGTGCCTGGTCGCCTGTCTCTTCTCAGTTCTACATCCAAGTACAAAGTGACAGTGGGAGAGGTCCAGAGACGCCTGTCCCCACCAGAGTGTCTCAATGCCTCCCTCCTAGGAGGGGTACTAAGAAGGTAAGGAATCAGCAATCATCTAGAACTTTAACATAGAAACACAGAGTCTGATTGCAGATAAAACCCACTTGGTCTATGTAATCCTCCCATTCAGGAGTCATGTGCCTAATGCCTGTGCCATGCATGTTTGAATTCCCTCACTCTATAAGCCTCTACCACTTCTGCTGGGAGGCTGTTCTGCGTATCTACCACCAATGTTAAACACAATGTTTGACTAGATGCGACTTACACTTATTTTACCTGATACAACACCTACATTCAATTAGATCATATTTAAGATTTTGTAGGGGTCTGAAGAGTTCTCAGATAACTACAACCGATTGGTAGTCCTCTGCAATGCATAGTTAAGATGAGGAAATGTCTTGAAAGTTAGTTCGCTGATGAACTATACATTACTTAGGGCCAGGCTGGCCTTTGCTCAGGTGAGGGGCTGGTAAGGAGGTGGCAATTATGCTCTGGGACCCTCTGATTGTATTTGGCAGCCTTTTCCTACAGGAGAACAATACCAGGGCTGGCTCCTCACACTAACCTCAGTTAACTGAAACAACAGCCCCCTCTTTAGTGAATAAATCCCATATATACATCATGGATTGCTACAATTATATTAACCTGTACTAATATCTGATATTAACAGTCATATCACCCCAGACCCCAGAAAATGCCCTGTCCCTGGCAGTGTGATGTAGGGAGGATTCTATGGCTCCTCCCCCTGCTCCCTGATTGACTTTGATTGACACACATCATAAAGTCCTTATATTGCATTCCATGTACATTTAAGTCTTTACTCGGTAACCTGGCGAATGCCTCTTGAATAAACTTACAGATAATAGACACTTATAGAGACATACACAAAAATCACACAAATGTGTAGAAACATAGACATACAACTTATTACTGAACATATATCATGAATTTTTTTGATTATTTATAGTCAATCATTTAAAAACAACAATAAACCAAACATTAATACTACTACTAGTATTACTACTAAAAATAATTAAATTAATACATTATTATCATTATTATTATTACTATTATTTAAAATATGTTGAAATATTTTTAAATTATTCACGGTAAAGTAGCATAAATACATTAAAACATAAAGGCATTTATGTGCATTATTATTATTATTATTATTATTATTATTATTATTATTATATAGCGTCATCATATTCCGTAGCATTGTACAATAGCTTTAAACCTTTGACTTTATATTTTAATTACCTGTTTACACATAAATACACAATAACACTTTACTTCTGTTTCACTGGAAATCTCCAGGGTTTCTTCCATAAACTGTAGGTTAACCGTATTGTTAATTTATCCAATTTCAGAGCAAAATCGAAAAATGGGGGGAGATCTTTAAGAGAGCGGCTAGAGAAAATCGGATTGAATTTGCCCGCAGGTCGCCGCAAGGCTGCCAACGTCACCCTGCTGACGTCACTGGTAGAAGGTAAGTGAAGGCTCCTACTTCCTGCTCTCAGCTCCCGTAACCCCTGTTATTGAAAACCAGGATGGGTGATCCCCTGACAGGGAACGGTTAACCTTTTCTCTTCCAGTCACATTTGCTAGAAAAATGAGTTATTTATTATTATTATTATTATTATTATTATTATTATTATTATTATATTTCGTACTTAGTTCTCAAAAAAGGCTCTCCTCTTTTTTGGTAGTCTGAATAGTTAATTCTTTTTATTTACACAGTTCTTATAAGCTTGGTTTTAAAGCACAGATATCTAGCCGGCAAACATCGAATTATTTAAATTACAACTCTGCAATTTTACATTTTTATTCCAATTTATTTCTTTGGACACTTTGTGTTAATGTAGAATGCCACTACCCACTAGTAACTAATACATTGATTTTTTATTTTTTTTAAATAAAATCAAGTAATGGGAATGTATTTCCATTTTATAAATAATAATAATAATATTAGTAGTAGTACAATTTGTATAATTACATTAAAAAATATCAGTCAAATGGCCACATTGCCATCCGTAATTTTAAAATAAATGGGATTAGTTGTATGTCATTTAATCCTGTTACAAATCCTGACAAATTGGTAAATGCTCATAAATCGTCGAAAAAAATCAGAAAGGGCTACTGAGAGCTACGGCAGCCACAGGGTTAACACGATGATTAAATTACAATATATATATTAATATATATATATATATATTCCAAATGTCTTAGTCATTTTGTTTATAGAAGGTGCAATATTAAGTTGAAAGAAAATACATAACATAGAAAATGCAATTTTTGCCATCAGAGTGAAGGGGAAATTGTCAGCTTTCTTGTGAAATTTGTTGCCCCCAAAACCACTTAAAGAAGCCTTAAGACCTACACCTACAGGGCAGGTTAACCGTTTGAGTGCCAGAGGGGATATTGAAGACATCTGATACTAAAAAAATATTAAATGACACTGTAGAATCCAGCCCACACTATAATCCAAATATGCTATAATTCTTAACCCTTTTAAAACCAAGGATGCAGTCTATTGTATTTTTTTGGGTTTACAATTTGGTTCTTGAAGGGTCAATAATAATAATAATAATAATAATAATAATAATAATAATAATAATCATAATAATAAAGGAACAACTAAAAATCAGAGCCTTGTGGTCTTTTTGCGCATTTAAAATATAAATTAAAATATGAATGTATAGCAATCAGTCCCTCTCCCTAATTTTTAAACATATCGACCTTGTTTGTGCCCCTAAAATATCATACGTAACTTTATGAAATTATGACGTCATGTCCCTGTGTTCTCGTGTTTGTCTGTAAATGAAACACATTGCTTTAGTAAGTCAGCCTCAAGTGTTTTTTTTCTGTATTGTGAAATTTGTAATAAAATCTTGTGTCTTAATTTTATATATTTATATATCTATCTATATATATATATATATATATATATATATATATATATATATATATATAGATAGATAGATAGATATATATATATAATGTGTTCTGCTAAACAATACTCCCTGATCATAAAATAAACCAAGAAATAATTGTAAAAAATTGTTCTAGCTGTCAGGTTGAAATCCTTACAGCCCCCCCCCCCACCCCAGGTTACTCTTAAAAAAAAGATAGAAAATAAATAAAATAAATAAAAAAATGTTGTTTTTTTTTTTAAAAAAAACCCTGAAAAAAATATTTTTTTCCTTGAGGGGCCATGCCATAATCTCTCAGTATCCCCCTCAGAGCCTGAATAGCCTCAGCCATTTTCTTGCAGAATTTTGTGAGCAGAAATTCGCATTCCTCCGAGTAGGGAGACGAGTCTTCCAAGCTGCAGGCTAGAAACCTGATACCAAATTTGCGGAGCAAATGACAGTTTGAATTCTTTTAGCACTAATTATTATTTTTCTTCCATGAAAAGATGGTATTTGTTTCATTCTGTCAATCTCCACCCTTCTGACACCCTTCCAAACTACAAAGAATACAATAATTTAAAAATACAGACACCCATGCCATGATTAAAAAAAATAAATAAAAAAAAATAAAATAATAAAAAAAAAATATATATATATATATAATATATATATATAACATAAAGAAATGATATATATATACATATAATTATATAAAATTATATATATAAAAATTAAAATAAATATAATTTACATCACTGCCATTTAAATATGATAAAATAAATACTTTTTATCATTTTATTGTATCAATTTGTAAATAAAAATAATTTTAACATTCTTCCAATGAACATCAAAGCAAGTTCCATCTCTTAAAAGCTGTTTTAGTTCTAGATCAATCATTATATAATTAATAAGAATGCTGAGTTATCTTGCACATTATAATTACTTTTATTCACATTTTAATAACTTATTTACTATACAAAATTATAAATATTTCTAAAAGCTTAAAAAAAGTTCCAATTTCCAGTACACAGCCTTACTGGATTTTGTGATAATTCAAGTGATTAACCATTTTATGTGTTCTGTATTGGTCTTAGATTCAGGAGCCAAATGCCTAGTCCATGCAGGTTTAAATTCTCTCACTTTTATTACCCTCTACCACTTCTGCTGGGAGGCTGTTCTATGTATCTACCACTCAATGTGACTAATGAATACACATTTGTCCTTACAGGCGAAGCAGTGCATTTAGCTCGGGATTTTGGATATATTTGTGAAACTGAATTTCCAGCCAAGGCAGTATCAGAATATCTGAACAGGCAGCACACAGACCCTTCAGACCTGCACTCCAGGAAGAATATGTTGCTGGCCACAAAGTGAGTGAATGAATATTATCTCCATTTATACTGTTATTGAGTATTTATCCTGCTTTTCCCCCTCATCTCTCTGATTTGCTACCCTCTTCCCTGCTGCTGTATCTTTTATCACTGATGCTGGTACTTTATGGACTGCAGAAGAGCATTATAATGGGTTAATAATATTATTAATGAGTTCCACCTGCTGAAGTCTTGTGCAGTATGTGAGATTTTGACGTCATCAGTTCTTGGTGTTGTTGTCCTACTGGCCAGCTGGTATTATGCCTCTGGTGTGCCTCAGCATTTTGTGTACCAGCGAGCCAGACCACAAGGCTAATGTGTGCATGCTGTGTGATGGGCTGTAGATGCAGGGCTGCTATTAGACTGTATTGTGTGGATCCAATACTGGGCATTCTGCTTGGTTGTAGGCCTTGGACTCTGCATTATTAGATTGTAGCACTGCATGGTGGTGGTTGCATTTAAGACCTGAAGCACTGGGCAACTGGGGGTTAAACATTCATATTTTAAGGCAGTATTAAACTGTATTATGGGAATTCTGCAATATGGGCATGGAGCGCTGGGTGTCACCCATTGAGGACATGGAGCACTGGCTCGCCCTGCATCATGGACATGTAGAACTGGCGTACACTGTATTATGGGCACGTAGCACTGGGGTACACTGTATTATGGGCACGTAGCACTGGCGTACACTGTATTATGGGCACGTAGCACTGGCGTACACTGTGTTATGGGCATGTAGCACTGGTGTACACTGTATTATGGGCACGTAGCACTGGCGTACACTGTGTTATGGGCACGTAGCACTGGCGTACACTGTATTATGGGCACGCAGCACTGGGGTACACTGTATTATGGGCATGTAGCACTGGGGTACACTGTATTATGGGCACGTAGCACTGGCGTAACTGTATTATGGGCACGTAGCACTGGCGTACACTGTATTATGGACACGTAGCACTGGGGTACACTGTATTATGGGCACGTAGCACTGGCGTACACTGTGTTATGGGCACGTAGCACTGGCGTACACTGTATTATGGGCACGCAGCACTGGGGTACACTGTATTATGGGCACGTAGCACTGGCGTACACTGTATTATGGGCACGTAGCACTGGCGTACACTGTGTTATGGGCACGTAGCACTGGCGTACACTGTATTATGGGCACGCAGCACTGGGGTACACTGTATTATGGGCATGTAGCACTGGGGTACACTGTATTATGGGCACGTAGCACTGGTGTATACTGTATTATGGACATGCAGCACTGCACGGCCAGGGTAATATTACAGTATTGCCATGCAGTATAGCACAGACAGAGTTATTTTGCAGTGGGTGTATGTTTGATCCCCAGACATCACGTAGATCTCTTATTTTCCCCTGAATGGGAAGCTGTGGCTTTGAGCTGGCGGTGGGCATCAGTAAAGATGCTGGTGTCAGATGTGAGCAGGGTGACTAGCGGCCAACATGTTGGCTTAGCCTGGGTGCAGAGTATGCCATGCAGGCTCCGGTTGTAGAAGAATTCTGCCCACACTGGGGGGGCCGGGCTGGTATTTTCTTCTATCGATAAATCAGAAACAGTTTGTCTTACCCTAGTCGGTTCTGTCAGGCCCTGAATGTATGGACTGTAAGAAGAGCTGCGCCATATGAATAAAATATAATAATAATAAAAATAATAATCATAAATATAATAATTATACAAATAATAATAATAAATATAATAATAAAAATAATAATAATAAATATAATAATAATAGAAGTTGCTAAAATAATAATGTTGTAATGCCTTTTGCATCGATTCATGTGCATTCCTGGGACCCTGCATTACGTTTAGAGCTTGGCTAGTTCCTCTACCCCCCCCCCTGTCCCGACTGTCAAATTGATTTAAAAAAACAGAAGCTAGATTTTTTTTTTATAAAAATCATTTATTTGAATGTGTACACATGTTTTCTTTTTAACATGATTTGAATTTCATTGCCTCTTTCTGGAAGGTCAAAAGATAGAAGAGGTTCAAACATTTAATTAGTTGCAGATCACCTCATTTTGACTTTGAAGATGAATAATGGCTGACTTTTGCCATATTTTTTTTTTTTTAAACCCAAATTCAAAGTTTCTGGGAGTTTGATTGACAGTCCAGGAAAAGCTACAATTATCCCATAACACCTTTAACCTTTCAGTATAATTAGATAACAACATTTAGTTTGGATTCAGGATTCTGCCTCATGGCTCATTTAACGAAGAGAAATACAGAGTCGAGAAAAAAAGTAAGCTTTAGAATATTTAAAACTATTTGAAAAAATGCTTAAAAGGAAGAATATTCTTTTAATTCCTGATGGTCTTAATTATTGTACGCATTTAATCAATATAAATGCAGCGTACAACGGTTTACTCAATGGACAACCACTCCCAAGGCGTTCAGCCAACCAAGACTTTAGCAGATATTGTTAAGGTCATACCATGAAAAAAAAACCATTATCAACATTTCTAGGAATAATAAGAAGCTGCCACCATTAAATGAAGTTAAACATGTAGAAATTGGTTAAATTTAGGTGAATAATTGCATTTCTCAATGCTATATCTTGTTGAGAAATTTCACAGATAAATGGATGCATCTAGTCGGCCATTTTGAATTACATGCTAATTCTTAAGTATAGCTTATTCCAAGCTTTCTGTCCCAATTTTCTGCCTCTTATTCATCCTGTCCTCCCTTTTCTTTCTTTGCATGTCCGTCTGTGTCATGTTTGCCTTTCCACTACTCTAGATCACCTATCGATAAAGCTTCAGAAAGCTTGAACTCTCTAGGCTTGAGTAGGCGGTGGTACTCCATTTCTGCCAATGTAGTTTTTCCACAGTGAACATGGAGTTAAATATTGAAATCATTATTATCATTAGATTTGTGTTCTGTTTGTAATGCCCTTGGGTTTTTCTCCTTTTTTCCCCCACTTCAGGCAGCTTTGTAAAGAGTTCACGGATCTCTTGGCTCAAGACAGAACGCCTATAGGCAACAGTAGGCCAAGTCCCATCTTGGAACCTGGGATCCAGAGTTGCTTGACTCACTTCAGCCTCATTACCCATGGCTTTGGGGCTCCAGCCATCTGTGCCGCCCTGACAGCTCTCCAAAACTACCTTACGGAGGCCCTCAAAGGAATGGACAAGATGTTTTTGAACAACAACAGCACTAACAGGCATTCTTCTGGAGAAGGACCAGGTAGCAAAAATGGGGACAAGGAAGAGAAACACCGAAAATGAAAGCAAAAAAACAAAAACAAAACAAAAAAAATACTACTACATCTTTCATTTTAGCTTTAAAAAAATATCGGACCGGCTTTGGGAAAAAAAATAAAAATATATATACATATATATCAGATTGAGCTGAAGCAGAGAACCACCTTTTGTTGTAGCGCACAAAAAAAGACTATGCAGGCTCATTATCTGAGGACCAAGACAGCCCCAACCAACTTCCTTTGTAATCTCTTTACTTTTGACTACAGGAAACATTACATTTTGTAGAACCCTCTCTAAAGAACAATCGCCTCTTGGAGAAATATCGGAGAAACATTTTTCTTTTTCAATTTCTTTGGCTTACGAGACACAAACCCAACCATGAAAAAAACACGAGAGTTGCTGGGGAACTTTTTGGAATCTGGTTGACTTCTCAAAAGTGTTTGTGGTTCAACCTAAAGCTTTCACATTTTTGGGTTCCTAACTGTGGACATTGTTGAAGATGTTTGGGTCACTGGTGGCTCTAGCTGGTGGCAGAGGAGGCCAGAAGATGTCATTGAAAAAAAAAGTCAATTACCCAAACAAATGGATGTTTCTTTTTGTTTTTGTTTTGTTTCTTAAATCTTCTCTTACTATCTTTGCATACTGTTCTGGACATTATGTGTTGTAATATATGTGGTTTGGCAATTCACAGTAAGATATGTTGACTAGTGTTTAAAATCATTTGTTAAAAAGTCCGACTGCCTAGGTAATATTTTTTTTGTTTTATTTTTCACAGTGGTGCCATGGGGTGGGCATAATTAATAGTCTACCTTTTTTTTTAAAAAAAAAAAAAAAAGAAAGAAAAAGGCTGTTTATCAATTGTTTTAAAAAACCTATAATTTTCTCCAAAATATCCCCCCGGCCCCAAAAAAATTGAGAAAAAAATGTCCTTGTTGTTAAAATTCATATATTTACTATAGATCTTTTAGTGAAAATTTTTGCCCGCGAGATGTTCGCGATTTCATCATTGGCTCCCATTTTTTTTTCTTATTTATCAAATTACAGGGAAATCACCTCTCACCCTGTTATTTTTAGGTTGAAATACCCTTTAAAGAGCACTTTCAGAATGAGTAATTCTGCAGGAATACCAGTTATCTTTCTAATATATATATATCAACATTTAGGAACTGGCAGGGGATCAGTAGTGGTACATTTGGGGCTCTGTGCATGTTTAACCCTTTGCAACCCACATAGGCCTTCACAGATTGGACAATATTCACGGCGGTTACATTATTATTATTTATTGTTTTATATGGCACCATCATATTCCGCAGCGCTGTACAATGGATGATGAACATGTTAAGTTATATCAAGAATTATACTGAGCTGCCGGTATCAAATCCCTAATACAATGTGTTTCAGCTGTATATTTCCCATAATATTTACGGAAAAAAACACGAAACTATATAAAATAAGCCAAAAATGATTACTCTAGTCCTTATAGAATCATATAATAATTGCCAATTATTGGCCAATTTCTCTGTGGCTTTAGAGCCATATACCCAGTGCAAAAATTATCATATGTATAATGTTAATACAAGAATAAATAGAAAAAAGACCAATTTAACCCCTTAAGGACAATGGGCGGTCTCTAAACCCATTGAAAACAATGCATTTTGAGCCCGTACATGTACAGGCTTTGTCATTAAGGGGTTAAGATGATGATTCCCAGGGCAAACCAACAGAGAGGAAAACACATTTAACGAAGGTTTCTGCAATCCCTCCATGCGTTCGCAAAATGTGGATTTATTTCTATGTCTCTTCAACGTTTTGTGCAAGTGTTAACCCATTACTGTCTGGACGAAGTTCCAGAATTTTAATTATACAATAAATAATTAACAGCATTTGTTTCCCTGCCCTGTTTTGTGCATTGATAATTTTGACTCTAGAAAAAAAAAACCTAATAATGATGCAGTACTTTCTTTTTTTTATTTTTTTTTTAAAATAATATATACAACTAAAAACCACCATGTTTGAAATGAGTTCTACAATCCCTTTTCTCACTTAATTTCATGTGATGGTGAATCATTATTTTTATCATTTTTATAACTGTAAGTTTGTGTCTTTTTTTAAAAGAATTGTGTACAATATTTTACATTAACCCCATGAGTTAAAAAGGGAACTGCCCACTGTATTTTTTTTTGTATTATTTTCTCCTTAAAAATCAAATATTTTTTTCATGGGGAAAACAGACATTTAAGCGAACCAGCAAAATATCCATAAATTGACATTTCCGCATTTCTGCATTTCTGGGATACAGTAACATTTTACTTATTTGTGCCAATCCATCCCAGATGCACTAGCTGTGAAGTTAATAAAATTTATTTTCACCATGCAATTTTGTTAATTTTTCATGGAAATATGCGAAAAAAAAATAAGAGAGGACTAATTGTTATGAAAAAAAATAAAAAAAAATAAATAAAAATAAAAAAATAAAAACAGATCAAAAAGTGAAAATGCAGGAGGGCAAATAATGTTCAGTTTGTATATATTTATTTATGCTTAATTTAACATGAATTTGTATATATGGCGAGTAAGCATCTTGGGTTTATTTATCTGTGAGTCTGTACCTCTGTGAATGGGTGGAAACGCTTGAAATTAGATAGTCTCTCTCAATTTTCTGTTCCTTAGATAAACGATTATAGTAATGGATAGAAATTGGTTTTTGTCCAGTGATGATCTGATTCACATTAATAAAAACAATGTTGTGCTTTTGTTGTATACCCAGCTTCTGTTTTTTAATCTGACACTGTTTCATTGTGCAGAAGGATATTATTAAATCTTTTGTAAGTACGCCATAAATTTGGCAGAACCATGATGAAAAATGGGCAAAATATAAATAATAATAATAATAAAAAAAAAATACAATAAGAGGCCTGCGATTTCAACCGAAAACTGCTTTCTTGAAGCACTAGGAAACCCTTATTTCTTTTAAAGAGATAGTAAAAGCCTGTATTAAATGGGGTAATTTTGGCTAATTTCACGTGTGAGGAAGGGGTTAATGGTTATATCTGTTTATAAACGTTCTTTTCTTTATCTATCGTATTGATGCAAGCAAATAATTATTGTGAGTTTAAACAGATTCTCTTAAAATTTGAATTTTCTGAAGCATATCATGGGCATGTACGGATCCTTACTGGAGTACAAAATAAAATAAAAAATGGGCATTGCCACTAAATTAATGAAAGTATTTTTTCTCACTATGAACAGCTGAACATGAAAAAATATTGGCATTTAAAAAAAAATGGTGCTGTCGTTTCTAAGGTGTGTTTTTTTTTAAAGAATGGATTTCAATCCACCTGCAATCACAGTTTGGGTAATTTTACTATATGAGTACGTGATCACAAAATATTTAAGATCTTAGGGCTAAGTTTGAAATGTAACTCTCAAATTCCTGACTTCTAATTTGGTTATAAAAAAAAAAAAAGTGCAGAAAAAGACTGAAAAATATTATCTAAAAAAAAAAAATATAAAAAAAAATAAAATAATAATAATAATAAAAATTTATATATATATATATATATATATATAGAGAGAGAGAGAGAGAGAGAGAGAGAGAAATAGAAAGATAGATAGACTGTATATACTATTGAGTTTTTAAAAAATAATGTAAAATGAATATATATCGTGCATCATGCGGACATAAGGTTTTATTCTCATGGCAGTAAATTTTAGGTTATCCTTTGAATTATTTTTATAGCAACTATAACATGACTTGATTAACCATAAATTTGTAGCTTGTATAGTTTTACTATGTTTGCACGGTTCAAACTGGTCCACATTCACTCTTAAGCCTTATGTAATCAACCCCTAAAAAACCTTTTGGCAAATTAAGGAAACTATAGCAATTGAAATGCCTCCGGGAATTCTCTAGCTACCTTTTTGTTTATGTTTTAAGGGTGCTGTCCCACTTAGTCAGAATTAATTGCATTTACAGCAAAATCTGTCTCCTACCCCCTTTCCTTGGAAGATTTAATCCCATAATAACAACACAGAGAACTTTAACCCCTTAATGACATGTACGGGCTCAAAATGCATTGTTTTCAATGGGTTTAGGGACCGCCCATTGTCCTTAAGGGGTTAAGAAGATTTGTTTTCAGTTTTTATGGCAACAGCCTATCAGGGCTTGCTTTTGTGTCACATGGCTATTAGGTATTCCCAGCAAAAAATTCTGAATCGGGAAAAACTTCACACGATGAGAAGGGTGATATTTCTAATTCTGCGTTTAGTTTTAAAAGTGTAGGCGGAACAGCTAAAACATTACTGCTAATTAACTATTTGTAGCTTCTGTTTCCTTGGCAGAATCATCCAAGGTTCCTATTGGCTAAGAGTCAACTTGGCCTAAATTACTAGTTTTGTAGTACTCTTGCCATACGTTATCCTTTATCCCAAATTGGACGCAGAGCTGAGTCTCCTTCAGATGTTAGACTCAACTTGGCCGGATCTACGGGAATGAGTCAGAGTTTAAGGCCACCGTTTCTTGTATGCGTTATTCCAAGTGCAGTCTCATCTCTTCGAGTCTTCTTGTTTTCTGTCTCTCCTCTCTATTTTTACTTATTCTCTGTAAAAGTCAGTGTACGAGTTTCTTTCTGAAGCAATGGACACAGAGCCAGAGCAGGCTGCATGCTACACGGCTCCTGAATGGACGACGAGGCCGAGGACTGATTAAGTCTTTACAGAAGGAGAATGGGTCCGATCTGCCATCAAGTTCTATTGTTCTATGATGAGCGTTTTGACTTTGAAGACGCCACGTCATATTATGACAGCAAGATATTTATAATAACAAATCCAAGGCGTGGGAGATGTTCAGCCAGCTATGAATAATGTTAAGTAGTCAGTGTAACTACTGAAGTAAAGCTTCTAAAAACTTGACAATCAAAACACAGCTCGATACTCAACGTATTCAGCAACCCTTACATGTGCGTTACGGCTTTTACAGACCCTAGTCAGTGTTGGTATCTCCACAGGCTTGATTACCTTTCACAACTATTAGTGACAATGGTTAATAAGCGTACCTCGTTGACTAGGTCCAGTAGAATCTCAAACACATATTTCACCCATGTACCATGAGGCAAGCAAGACCCCAGGTCCACATGGGCCTCTGTAGGGAGCATGCCCAAGAACCAAGTGGGGACATTCTTGATGGCTCGGCTCTGGCCCTTTCCTGTCTCCTTTTCACTGGGCTTGGCTCAAGCCTTTGGTCACCCAACAACAATGGTCACTGATGAAGTTGAGCACAGAACTGTCCTTCAGCATTTACTCTAAAAGGAACATTGTCAATGTGCTATCACCGTGCTCAGTGACCTAGACCAAGGCAAAACCGAGGGACAGATACCCCTCTTGAGCGAAGAATTCATCTGCTCCATGAGCCAGTTACAAGGATGGATCTCTGAGCCGACAGAGCCTTCAGACATGGAGTGCCGTGATATGACGTCATGTCCCTGCGTTCCATAGTGAGGAAGGTGGCCATTGAAGAGGCAGTTGGGGTGCTGTCCTGGGTCAGATATAGGGCCTCATCTGAGGAATATAAGTCACTAGCAATGCTTACCAATTTTCTAGGGAAAAAAAGTTAAAAAGAAAAGTGAATCTCTATCATTGCCTGCAATGTTTTAATTTAATTAATATTTAGTTTTTTATATTTTTATATTAATATAGTTTAGTGTTGGTAACAGTTGGATGAAGCCCTTTCTAATTATATGGTAGTAAATACCTGGTTTAGTGAAACATAAAAAGTATATAACTTACCTTATATTACTTCCAACTTTTTTTATTAGGAACTTACAATTCCACAGCATAAACGCCTCTTCCCACCTCTTGTCTGTTTGCTTAAGACCTTTAGAATTTTTTTCTTTTTTTTTTTTTTAATTAGTGTAAAAACCCACAAAAAATAAGAAATAATATTCCCAGACAGGTGGGCTAAAAACGCTAAAATATTGTAAAAATCCTGGAGCTGAAAAAAAATCTAATAAATTTAGAAAGCCATGTTCTTCAGGCTACTGGAAAAGATATTTTTTTGTGACGGGACATTTTAATTCATACATTTTTAGATGGTTTTGATTTCTTACAGACATATTTCAATATTCAGTTGACACAGCCTTCACACCAATATCATTCGGTTTATCGCCCAGGGGTCCCGTTGGAAACGAGGGTCTCCATAAATCTAACAGCAAGGTGTACGCTGACAATAAATCCAAAGGTCATGTTTTCAATAATGTAGGAACGGAAGAAAAGGTGTACAAATGTAACATATGTAATTTAGAGACGTTGTTACGGGGGTTAAAGTCATTTCCGTAACTCTGCTCTACAGAATTATACAACACTTGGTCTTATCAGAAACAAAATGTCAGAAGAGAAATTGTAAGAAATGTTATAAATGTATACTGCCATTTATCTTAATTCCCGAGATAAAGAACTTGGCCATCTTGGTCTAGCAGTTATGGGAAGACCAAGGCTGGTCTTGGTCAGTGAACTAAAGGGAGAGTTCTGGTTTCAGAAGAACCATTCCTAATGAGCTTCTGCTGCAGGAAGAGCCTGGCTGGCCCTGTATAATGTATACGTAAATTATCAGATGTCTTCTTGTGAGAAATCAATGTTTTCTGAGGGGATACTGCTATTCGTCGAGGGTTGGTGCAGCAAAATATTATGTATTAGATTGCCTAAGCTCCCCGGGGCTCGGGAGCCCCTAGGCCTGTGCCTAATGGCTAATCTGTCATTGACCAAATAGAGTTTTTGCTTTGAATGGACTACCTATCAGAATTGATCATGTCTCACCGACTCTGGGACATGAAGACCACTATTTCCTCTTGGGAAAAAAAAAATAATCTGAAAAAAATACAAATTTTTGCTAATTCCATAAGATCTTATAGTAAAATGGAGAGACGGTAGGGAAAGTAGGGAATAATTGTGGATATAACCAGGTTTTTAATGTGTGTACGATAGGAGAAACCGAAAGGACAAGACAAAGGCAAAAAAATAAATAAATAAAAGTAGCCTTTCCGTGCCGGCATATGAAGGTACTTTAAATCAAGGGAGATAAAGTGAATTGCCCAAGGCCAGGGGAGTCACTCACTTCACAGTTCAATGTTTTAACTACAAGGTCGCTCCTCCATGGTGCTTAAAATGCTGTTGTGTTTTTTTTTACGTCTGTAACTCATCGTTTTCATTGCCGAAAATTCCACTAGCAAAATAGTTTGAAGGGGAAAGTGTATTTTAGCACCCGCCTAATAAACGCACCTTAATCTATAATGTATGTGGAGCTGGAGCATTCTAATGTTATTGTGAGCGCCGTAGATGCTCCTTCTCAGGTTTCTATATGACTCGGGGAAAAGAAGCCATCACCAAGTGACGTACATGTGGCGTCTGGCTGGATATTTGGCCACATTAAAGCATCAGATCTACTGTAGGGAATGATGAAGGGAATTTAGGCCATGCTGCCTCCTTCCCGCCATAGAATAAGCCCATTTATGTTATGGAGGACGATGCTGAGCTAACGAGGCCTATTATTTCCCCTTTCTCCTTATTTCCCCCTTTTATCCCCATTTCTCTTCTTTCTCATTATCTTTTTCTTTTCTCTCTGTGTCTCTTCTTTCTCTTTATCTCTCCTCTTCATTGTCTCGCACTTCTCTTCAGCTCTCCTCTTTTCCCACTATTACCTTTCTCCTCATCTTTTACCTTTCTCCCTCTCTTTTTTCATTCTTTTATCCTCCGGAGCGAGAGGTCTGTTTTGTTCAGACCCCTGTTTCAGTGCTCCTTTCTGATATGGACGGCTTCAGTGCTGAGCGCCGGGATATGATGTCATATCCTGGCGCTCAGCATCAATCGGCCTATCCCAGAGCTCAGTCAAATGGTTGGCAGCTGTGAAGGTATCTGCCCTGGGTCTGACCTGATCGTTTGAGACAAAACCACTCATGAGCCCAATGAAAGGTCACAACTTCGACTAAAGGCTCCATTGTCAACTGGCGTCTGCAGCTATTTCTATTTTCTTAAGTTTCTTTCACCAGTTTTTTCTTTCACCGGGAAAATCTATGATATTTTTCTGGTTTTCTTGTAGGTCATTAAAAAAACAACTAATAAAATATTGAATTTCTGTAGCCAAAATATTTATAATAATATCAATTTCTGATTTTCCCTGCAACGTATATGCTTCTGCGTGTTTCTGTATGTGCAGCGTTTTAGAATAAAATACCTTACTATGGTTTTGTTCAATTTTTGGAATTATTTTCCAGCTGGAATGAGAAGGAATCTTGAAAAAGAAACATGAAACATTGTTCGAAAGTAATACTTTTCTAACCAAATAAACTTTCCCAGAAATAATTATTTAATCATGTCAAATTTTGCCTCGGAATTGTATTTTTGTGTCAGGAACATTTCTTTGTCATGTGACCCAAAAGCAACTGGTAATAGGCTGTTGTCATAGAAACTGGAAAAGCTTCAGTTTTTTTTATGCCATTAAACCTTTAGAGGAAACAATAAACTGATAGATTTACTAAGGTTTAATATATAGATGTTTGTCTATATGGTAAAGCAGACTAATTTAACGTGGTTGGTCATGTGATTACGCCATTATACCTGGTAAAGCGCCACTATCCACACCGCATAGTAAAAGAAATGGAAATTAAAGTGCAGATCTTTTTATGATTGGTTTCGTAACGCAGATGAAATGATTGACACGAAACATTCTATGCTCAAATGCAATCTTTTCCATGTCACATCAAACGTATCATTTATTTTTGCATCACATGTTGGTCCAGACCACTGTATTCATTCAACTGGAAACCTGCGTCTCAATTGAACATTGATTTCACCATGTGTTATGAAGAGTGGTAGATAAGTGGAACAGCCTCCCATCAGAAGGCGTAGAGGCTAATACAGTAAGGGGAATTTAAACATGCATGGGATAGGCATATGGCTTCTGAATCTAAGATGAGATCAAGGACAAAGGTTGGACTGGGGACGATGAGGAACTTTGGGGTTTGGGGCACCTGGGGTGAGTGTGTGGCGCCGTGGCCGAGGCCCGCCGAGCACTAGCCAGGTGTGTCAGATAGGTAGTCCGGTCCTGCCAAGGACTCATTAAAGTTTGAGTATTTACAGCTGGAAAAAAACGGGCAGACTATGGGTCGTGAAAAGAAAAAAGTGTCGGTGCGCTAAGCTAGTCACAGGCTCAAATAATATAAATGTATAATACGAGGCCTACCAAACAGGTGTAAGCATGCTGCAAATACAGTGTATTGGCTGTACAATGTATACAAGAAACAAAAACTGTCTGCGCTTCTTACCCTAATAAAGTTGGCAACAAATTATTAGTTGCCAACTTTATTAGGTTAAGAAGCGCAGACAGTTTTTGTTTCTTGTAGACTATGGGTCGTATCTGTAGCCAAATAATGGGCTTCTCCTGCAGGGCTGAGCTGGCCCTGTATAATGTCTATTTGATATGGAGATATTTCTTTTTGAAGGCCACTCATTTCCTTATACATTATACAGGGCTAGCTCAGCCTTTCTTACAGGAGAAGCTCACCTGAATCCGGCGGTTTACCCGTAAACTCCCGGCTTACTGAATACGCCCCAAAATGGATTGAATATGTAACAAAAATGGCTATTTTAGCTCAAACGCTGGTCCGTAATCTCCGCGCAGAAAATGCTGAGTTATTAGGCACTCTGAGGAAGAAGTAATTAATTTCTATAATTATAATACTGCCTTAACCTATGGGGAAACACTTCTAATTAAATTGCACGAGACAGATCTCAAGTAGGGATCAAAGAGTGTCAGATTTCCAGATGTATTCGGCAGCCCCGCCAAATAATTCATGCGTGATATAACCCACGCATACAGGCCCCGCAACCCAAACTCGCAAACATTTCCCACATATGCTAGCAATCTTTTCAAGAATTTGTACTATTAGGTGAAGTGCGAAAAAAAAAGGAACGATGGTTTGTACCTTAGGGGATCCTGTCTTAAAGAGACAGAAATGTTTAGACGTTAGTTGAACACCATAGTTGCCAACTGTCCAGTTTTGTCCCGGGAAATTGGCAGTTGAAGGTACGAGGAGCAGGGCCTGTTGGGAAGATCGCGGATCTCCCTCTAACCAGCCCAAAATTAAGGAAGAACGTGGCCTTCAGACCTCTGCTTCAGTGCTCTATAGTACTGTGTGCCGGTTCTCCGGGTCAGGACCCTAATCCTCCGGGTCGCGGGAGCGGGGTCTGACACACCCTGCCCCCGCTCATTTTCCCTTGAAATAGGGGTGTTTCCAGCTGACCCTAACATCAGCGGGAACGCCCCTAACATCAGTGGGACCTCCTCTAACATTAGCGGGACCACCCCTTGATGTCAGGGAACCGCCCACAAACATCAGAGGGGCCTCACACCGATGGCAGTGGGGCCGCCCATCGACATCAGTGGGCAGTCCTGGCTGCGTCCCGCAAGGGAAGGCTCCGGGTAGTCGGAGGCCAAAAAATAAGAAATGGGGATAAAGAGGTAGATTATAGTGAGAAAGGAGTCCGCCAAGAGAGAAAAAAAGGGGAGGAGAGATAAAAAGAAAAAAGATGAAAAAGGGAAAAAGATAATGAGAAAGAAGAAAGCTGGGGGAGAGATAATTGGAAAGGGGGAGATATTAGGAACGATAGGAAATTATGCTAATTATGTGTGATTGGCAGAGTGGGTGGAGCTTTGGGGCAGTGGGGGATGGTACATTTTCAAGTATGTATTTAACTGTGTTGCAAAGTGTCCCTGTAAACTGTACAAGAAGCAATGGGTTAAATGTCACTTTTACTGTCCCAGGAGGTATTTGTAACATGGAACTTTTACAGTTTCTAGCAATCTATATTGTTTTTGATTTACAGGTGTGGTTCCTCCTACCTCGTGGAAATTGACACTTTTATAACTAAATAAATTAGAAACATCATTCTTAGAACAGCTGAATGCCGAGAAATACCCCTCTGGTCATGTCAGATTTTGCCCAAGTCATAATTTCTCAGGGAATGCCTAATTGTCAGCTGACACACACAAGCACACACTGATAGGCTTGTTGTTTTACATGATTATACCTTCCAAGGAAAGGAGAAAAATGACAGAGCTCGTAAGGTTTATTTGCCTAACGTGCTGGAGAACGCAATTACGGTTTCGTGGAAACAGCATCTTTAAGATTCCATGAAGCGCCTGTTTCCAAATGCGTCAATTTCTCTGAAATATTAAACTGCGTGATTTCTAGGAAACAAAAAATTTTAAAAAAATGCAATATTTTGTAGAGCAGAAAACAAAGTTCGTCTTTGTAAATTGTATAACAGTCCGGTACAGCCCCACCACAGAAGAAAGCATATTAAAGTACTTTCCAAGAAAAAAGTTTTCTTAAAGTGCACCCTTCGCGGTCCGTATTTTGCGCCAGGATTGGTTGCTTGAAGCAGCCAATCACTAGCAGGAAACGGTCACATTGAAATCAACGGGATCGCTTTCGGCGCATGCGTGCCATAGATATGCAACATGAAGGGCCAATTAACCCTTCTTGCAAGAGACACTTGGTCAGGGTTAGTCTTTTAAACAAATAATTGGAAAAAAAAAAACCTGTCTTCCGTAATATAGCGTGATGGAACGCAGAGGGTTAATTCCTATCTGTCAGGTTCCATTAATATTATTGATTTATAAAGTGCCAACTGATTCCACAGCTCAATACAGGACAGTCGAGACAGAGACTAATGAGCGTCTCGCTCACAAGAGAAGTGGCGTATTCTAGCCTAGGCTGCCTTGGCCTAAGGATCACGGAGGCGGCAGCCCCCCTGCCCCAAAACAAGGAACCAATCACCCCTTCGGGTGATCAGGCTTCCCGTAGCTCCACCACTCAATGGGTCGGTTAACTGGCCCATTAACGCTATGCTGAGTCGGCATTTGTGCATGATGTCCTTAAAAGGTGGAGTGCCGACATATGACATCATATCCCAATCAGTAAGGACAGCATTGCGGAGGGGCAGCTGGTGGTCCTGCCCTAGGGGATCTACAGAGGCAAATCTGTCCATGCACAAGAATTTACAATCTAATAATGCTTTTAGATTATTATTTTTTTTTGCTTATCACAGGTTTTTTTTATCCCTTTCCATAAGGTTCTGGTAATGTTTTTTTTGTGAATTGCCTTTCATGTATGACAAGCTTTAACACCCGCCACCTGGCCCTTTTTTGACACTTAATAAAAAAAAAATAACAAAAGAAAGAAAAAAGAAAAGGGACAATACCTGTTGATTTTACACAGCGAAACATATTAAATAATTGATTGCAAGCTTTATGCATCACACTTTATTGGTGAAGATAACGCTTTAACCCTCAGCGTACCCTGGCGTACCCTGGCGTCTTTTTATACCAGATAGCAGCGTATGAACCGAACAACCCAATAATGAGAAGTATTAACATGTTATCAAATAAATGTAATGGCATTTTGCAGCAGCAAAAGAAGGAAAGGCTAGAAAAGTAGATTGCTAGCTTTGAGGATCAAGCACCACTTTCCCAGTGTCTTTATCTTTAAGGCCCTTTTCCACTCCCTCCACTGCCGCTGTCCTCGCTGTAGATCACTGTTTTATGACATCATACCCAGGAGCATACACCTTGTAATGACTCCATAGTGTAAGTGAGCCAGTTGGGGACATCTCCCTAGTAACCGGGGCATTAAGCGGTGGCATAGCACGGGGCAGATCCCCAAAGACGGGGGTTCTTACCCAGCTTTTGCCGTTAGAAGACCTGCCGCTCCCAGAATATGTCGCTCCCCTGCAGTTCTACCTCCTGTAGCCTTAACTGGTTGCTTTGCACGTTGTGAAAGTATCAAAGTCCCGAAATACGCCTCCCGACTTCTACCCCCAAGGGGCAGAGCTTGGGAGGTAAAGTGTCACTCAAACTGGCAACACTACTGCATATGCGCTCAATTCTGCTCATGCGCAGTACACATGAATGATATCGGGACTGCAGGATGGTGATCCCGAATACCGTGACAGACGTAGAGCTCGGTGGGGCAGCGGGAAGGAGGGGCAAAAATCGGGACAGTTGGGTGGCATGATGCTACATTTTGCATTATTATATATATATATTAATAACATATATTATATATATTATATATAATATAATTTATATAATATAATATAGTATTATATATATTATATACCGCCACCATATTCTGCAGCGTGGGTTTTTTTTTCTGTTTTCTTCCCCCAAAGTACAGCCCGATTGCCCTGATCTCATGTCCCATTGATCACGCCGAGAGCTAAACCCTAATGGATGCTTACCAGATTATTTCCTAATCTCCTTTTATATGGTCTATCCTGTTTAGGCCAAATCCTTTCCCCTATGCGGTCTCCCTCCCCCCCGCCCCCATCTTCTAACATTCTGTAAGGCAGCGGTCTGTAAAATAGTTATCCAGCCCAGCAGACAGCCGAGTGCTGTTTGAGAGTAATTTCAGCCCATAGCGTTTAGCCGGGGGCAAAAGCAAGCGTGCTCTCTAACTGATCAGCCTGGATATTTCATTATTCATTAATGTACTGTTTAACCAAATCCCACTCATTATCAGAGGCAACGCTTGGCAGAGCCCAAAGAACAGTAGCAGTTGGTGTCAGGCGTGGAGAATTGGTCCATTTGATCGTGGGCTGTTTTATTATTCAACACTACAGACTGAGAGAAAAAGGTCCATGAATAATAAAAAGGAAAGAAGGCATGTTTGAACTGAAGAGCATGACACAGCTTTACAAAGACGCAACGTTTGGATAATTAAAGGGTAGTTGGCTCGGGTCTATATAGGTGAAAACAATATATTGTCTTTTTTTTTTTTTAAGGAAAAAAAAAATGTTTGTAGTAGTTGATACAGAGAAATATCTAATCTGGGATTTTCCAAAAAAATAAATAAAAAAAATAAAAAATAACAATAATAATTATTATTATATATATATTTTTTAAATATTTGTAAATATATAGTAAAGCGATTTTTGTAAATATTTGTTATGTCGTTACATTAAATAGCATAATCTATTTTTTTATGTATTTAAATATTTGATGAGGTTAGAAAGAATACACCTCGCATAGCAATATATAATTAGTGCCTAATTGTATTTTTTTTTTTTTTTTTTTTTTAAATATAAGCACTCCGAGTTAAAGGAAAACTCTGTTCACTTTATTTTTAGGTAACAATGTACAAATTTCTCGAGGATTAAAAAAATTTGAAAAGTTGTAAGACCCTGGAAAATGCTGTTTAGCAGATAATCTTTGATATATTGATTTCTCACCCTTTCCTACCGTTGTATAAATGAGTCACCGACAACAGGCTGGGATGAAACATATAAAAATATCATGTTACGCATCAAAAAGGAACTTAATGTTTGGAAACTGGGATTTTCAACAAAAAAAGGAGAATTTTATCCACCCCTATTAGCAACATGAGGTTAAACTAAAAGCAAAGTCTCCAAAGTATATTACACTATAGGCCGGGACTGGCCACCTGGCACATTGGGCAAACACTCGGTGGGCCGCTGGCCACCATTGCTCCAGTTTCAGATCGGGAGCTGCAGGATGCCGCTGCCGGCTGGATATGACGGGCCGCGCGCTGGAAGGGCATGAAAGGTGCAGCCTCTCATATCCAGCCGTCAGCCACCGTTACCTCAATGTCGGCCACCAGCCTTAAAGTGCCAGGGCTGCCCCAGTCTGCATTCAACACATAAACAGGATTTGCCCCGCAGTAATTACATGTTCAATGTCGCAACTAAACATTCATTTGTTTCTGTGTGTACTATGTAGCTATACCGCATACTCAAATAATTGTATCAATTCACAATGAATAATATCTAAAAGGTGTTTTATAGTTATTTATTCAATTTTTTTGATGAATACAGTCAAAATATTTTTCTCATAATATAATGTTTTCAGGCAGCTGCATATCAGCCATTTGTATGAGTTCTCACTGTGTCCCAATCTACTAGACAAACACCCCGACTCCTTGTCATACTGTCTGTGGGGAACAATAGAATGGCTCAGTCTTAATCACCCAGATGGACTTTTTGACTAAAGAAAGTCTATGTAGGAATGAACATTAGCATTGCCATAAAGCATCAGCTCAGTGTTGTGTTTGAGCAGAGAAAGTTACTTAAAATATCACATGACTGACAACAATGGCGGCCTCCAGGTCTGCAGATAAAGGGAGTTTATTGAAACAAAATAAGATAATGTCGGTCAATACCAACCAACATTACTGTATACAGCGCTGGGGGTTATATTACTGTATACAGCGCTGGGGGTTATATTACTGTATACAGCGCTGGGGAGTTATTACTGTATACAGCGCTGGGGTGTTATATTACCATATACAGCACTGGGGGGGGTTATTAATGTATACAGCGCTGGGGGTTATATTACTGTATACAGCGCTGGGGCTATGGGGGTTATATTACTGTATACAATGCTGGGGGGTTATTACTGTTTACAGCGCTGGGGGTTATTACTGTATACAGCGCTGGGGGGTTATTACTGTATACAGCGCTGGGGGTTATATTACTGTATACAGCGCTGGGGGGATATTACTGTATACAGTGCTGGGGTTTATATTACTGTATACAGCGCTGGGGGTTATATTACTGTATACAGTGCTGGGGGGTTATATTACTGTATACAGCGCTGGGGGTTATTACTGTATACAGCGCTGGGGGGATATTACTGTATACAGCGATGGGGGGATATTACTGTATACAGCGCTGGGGGGTTATATTACTGTATACAGCGCTCGGTGCATCCGCCTCGGCGTGGCCCTGATCACTACAAAGCTGGGTGAAGGGCCAGATTAACTGCAGAGCACAGGGAGCAAATGCTCCAGGGCCCCAGAGTGGTGAGGGGCCTACACAGCCTACAAAAACAGAACCGTCAGTTCCCTTCCTGTGCTGATGCTGCGCACCAGGAAGTGATGTCATTTCCAGGCACCCAGTACAGGCAGCAAGGAGCGATTCGAGAGGCGAGCGGTAGACGCAGTAGGCATTGGCTGTAGCTTTTGGGGGGAAGGGAAGGGGTTAAAGATAAAATGTTAATTTGTAGGCAGAATACCAAAGGAAACATAGAAGGTAGAGAAAAAATTCGTAAACGGCAGAAACGCAAGAAAAAAAAGCCAGCAAGCGAGTGCCACAAAGAAATGGGGCAATAATACCGTATTTGCTCGATTATAAGACGACCCCCCAAAATCTAAATATTAATTTAGGAAAAAAACAAAAAGCCTGAATATAAGACGACCCTATAGGAAAAAAGTTTTACTAGTAAATATTAATTCATGTAAACAATTTTTTCATATTTAATAAAAGCTATGATTGAGAAAAATATTTTTTTTTTTATTTCCTTTTATTTGCCAACCTGCCCCCCCCAGTTATGCACATCTGCCCCCAAGGTTGCCACTCTGCCCCCAGAAATGCCTTAATCCCCCTTTATTTGCCACTCTGCCCCATGATGTGCCTTTTAACCCTATATATGCCACTCTGCCTCCAGAAATGTCTTATGCCCTCCTATATGCCACTATGCCCCATGATATGCCTTTTAACCCCCTATATGCCAGAGTGGCATATAGGGGGTTAAAAGGCATTTCTGGAGGTATATATATATATATATATATATATATATATATATATAACTGCTAACAGCAATCAAACTCCTATCAAGCCAAGGCAGCCAGTACATGCTGGATCCTTGGGATGATAGGAGTTTGAGTACAGCCTCCCTATGTCATGCTACCACCCCCCCCCCCTTACACATCCATGCTATCACACACACACACTCATTCACAAACATTTAAATACTCATTCATTCCATTAATCACACATACACACACACACACACTTAAACCCCCCACCCCCTTACCTGAACTGCAGATCTCTCACTCGCAGACTTCTGCAGGGGCCCGGCTGTGCGAGCAACTTCTCTGGCCCCGCCCCCAGAGGAAGGAGGGGGGGAGGCAGAATTATGTGACACTCTGCTAGCTTCCTGCTGCTAATAGAAGAGACGCTGCTCGGGACCAAAGCACCGGTAAGCAGCCTGGCTCCAGCAGACATTTTTTTGAGGTCTAATTAGAAGACGACCTCGATTATAAGACGAGGGGTATTTTTCAGAGCATTTGCTCTGAAAAAAACCTCGTCTTATAATTGAGCAAATACGGTAATAATAAACTGTACCAATGAGACAGAAAAAAAGGAAGATCATATGGAAATGCGATGGCAAGAAGTAGGTAAGAAGACCGCAAAAGTAAGAGCTAAGGAAAAAAGAGACTGCAAGAATTTGGCAAAACCAGAGACTAGAGACAGCGAAAGGAAGATCTGATGTAAAAGAGACTAAAAGGTGAAAAAGAGGATAGAAAATGAGGTGAGGAAAGCAGGAAGAAAAGGTGTCAGAGATGGAGGTGCAAAAAGAAACTGTGTAATTACCAAAAACAGAGGAAAAAGGAGAAAAAGCGACTGCAGGAGGTCCAGCTATTGGAATCACTTGCTGCTGATACCTTTATTTCATTAATTATGATTTAGGTGTGTCTATGAGGATAAATAGTTGGACATAAGACAAGAAGGGCCCTTTTTTTGTACAAATGCTCCAGGGCCCAAAGCTCCTTAATCTTTTATTAGCTTGCCTTCAAACAGGTAACCGTGGTACTTTCCAACATTACAGCATTCACATCAAATACGGGAGAGCACCACAAATTCACTTAAAAAAAAAATTTAAAAAAAAGTAGCTCGTTCAAAACTATCTAATCTAGTTTAGAAGAGGTTTTTATTGATCTGGGGTGAACTCAAGAGGCTCACTGCAGGAGCGACAATAAAGTAGCTAGAAACATCAAAATTCCAGGCTGCTTTATGGAAATTCCAGCGAAACTGTCTAAGTAATTTATGTCTAAGTTATTTACGCCGACCTGCCTTTCATGGCACTCCTGTACAAAAAGTATATAGTTTTGGCTGAAAAGGAGACCATCTATAGTGTTACTACACAGTACACACGAACAAGAAGTCACGATGGTCTTCTACGGGGTTGCTCCTTGGTCTTCTTTCTCACGTCTTAAATGACTACTGTTGTAAGGTGGAATAATGACCTTATGGTCAGGCATTGTTCTTCTAGGTCTACATGTCAAAAAAAATAGAAGGTTGCTCAGGTTGAGAAGGATATTCCTCACTTTGGGATCCTGGTGGACCTCACCTGTAAGTCCTCAACCAAAATCCGTAAAGTTCTCATGAAGCTACTTCTTATACTAAGCCGCCCAACTGGAGCCCCAACACTTTTTCTCGTTGCTTCACGAGGACATGGAATGCTTGCTCGGAGTAGACACACAATTTGCCTTTCATAAGGCAGGTACGTGGCGCTAACTCATTAAAACCCTCGCATTAATTCATCGCATTAGAATTCTGCAATATGACCTTTCCAAGTTAATTAAGTCTGTAATTTGCTTCGTGACTCCAAAAAATTCAATAGTTTACAGCACGCTCTACCCTTTTTCGATGGTTGCGATACTGTAGCCCCTCGCGTATCCGCGCTTCACGCCCGTAGCGAGATTTTTTCCGTTAAAGCAGATAACCAGGAATTACAAACGCTCCGACTATAGCATTATAAATGTATGAAGATAGTCATTTAGCTTTCTTGTTTTATATAAATATATATAAACAGTGTCAATGGGCCAAAAATATCAGTATCAGGGCTAATTTTTAGTAGAGTCCCTCCAGGTTGGCAACTCTCTTGATTTTTGGGACAACCAAGCAAGGGTTAAAGCTGGAAGGACATCATTATCTTTCTCTGTGACATTTGCTCCTCAAGATGAGCTGGAACTTAGGAGCTAAAAAACCCCATAACATGCAAATTTGGTGATCTGGTATGTTTTTTCTGTCTGAAATAATTTATTATAAACTCAGTATTCAAGGGTTTGATTTGGATCTCTTTCCCATTCTAAGTGGCCCCATGACTTAAACTTTATTTGACATTATAAAGTGGATTTATTAAAACTCCATGTTTTTTTTGGGGGGGAAGCCCAATCAGTTTACTTGTTTTGCAGGTTTGTGCTTTTAAAAATAAGGGACTATTTCCGCAGAACCGAATTCCATGGCATGTGGGGTTAAAATACGTGGAACTCTCAAAGTTTGACCCAGAGTCTCCGGGTTAACCACTGCTTACCCGAGTCTGCAAATTCAGCATAACTCTTAATTTCTTGTCCAGAAGTCCATACCGTCCTTTTTATTCATTACTGAAAAAGGCTACCCTCAAAAAAGGTGGCTTACCAAAAATAAGAAAAAAAAAATGGGGAAGAATAAGCATAAAATGATTTCCTGAGAAAAGTACTTGTGGTGGTTGTCCCTCTTGACTTGCACATAAGGCATATTTCTTAATAAATACCTATTTTTTAATCTGGAGTCATAGGCGGCAGATTTAATTGGGCAAACACAGAGAAATATGTAGTGTCACAGAAACTTATAGGACCTAAGAGGTCTCTTTCCATTATTCTATTTGAAGAAGAGAAATGTGAAGCTTAAATAAATGAAATGATGCTAAACATAACATCCGTACCACTGAACCTTTTGGAGGGTCAAATCACAGACCGAGGTCAGGAAAATTCTAAAAAAAGACCAATAAGGAATAATTAAATTAACCCCCCGCTTACTCGGACATAAAAGGACCACAAGAAAACGTTCTCAATAAATAAAAACTTAAAAATAATTCTGAAGGGACGTAGAAATATAGAATCTGACAACAGATCAGACCTATTCGGCCCATCTAGTTTGCCTGCTCTAAAAACCTTAATCAGTCGTTGGTCTCGTCTTAGATTTGGGAGCCGTATGCCTATCCCACGCATAAATTCCCTCACTGTATTACCCTCTACCACTTCCGCTGGAAGCCTGTTCCTTTTATCACCCTCTCAGTAGAGTAAAACTTCCTTACATCCAAGCCCCTGACCCCGTGGTTGACATTATGGCCTCTTGTTGTAACATTTCTCCTCCTTTGAAATAAACTTCCCTCCTGTACTTTGTTAAACCCCTTTAAGTATTTAAATGTTTCTGTCCCATCTCCTCTCTCTTCTCTCCTCCAAGCCGGACATACTGAGATTCCTTAGTCTTTCCTCATAATTCTAATCCACCACTTACCACTTTGGCGGCCCTTGTTTGAACACCCTCCAGAAAGAACTAACAGGCATTCCCCCCTTGCCTCGACGAGGGATACGTTATTTCAGTAGAACATATCTATGCTTACATTTGTCTAACACCATCAATGTACATCGCTCCTCGCAGCCAAAAGAAAACAAGAGAGCTAAAACGTTCATAACAAGAATAAATATTAAAATGTAAACAGCAGTTGTAGGAGATGATGCCCTGAGGAACTTCACTATGTTCTCGGGATAACAGAAGGACGTACAAAGGGCATTGCAGGGAATGTATACTTTATAGCTGGTAAAAAGCTTTATTGATAAGTTGATTTTGAACTGAACTTCAAGGTGGACCGAGTTGGGTTTTACTTATGGGTAAGTTAACTTTTGGCGTGGGATTCTTGTTGGCTCTTGGGTTGGATGAACAGCTGGCTAAGAGATCCAAAATGGCGGCCTAGAAACACTGAGATCTTGGCCTTTTCTCCTAAAATTCTTTAGATTTAACAAAGTCCCTTTTTGATGCCTTTGTTCCACAAAGATAATATTACGTCTTAGTTATACGATTAGTCCATGATAATCAAAAGGTGGTTTTTAGCCGGTTACCGACGAAGGTTGTCCATCTTACAATGGGACCTCTGGATTCTGAAAAGACCCTGTGACGCTTTGTCTTTCTCCGTGAACGTTGGTAACTCAGACATCTTTGTATGACTTTGTTGTGTGAGATATACATTTTGTGTTGTGTTCAAAATCAGGAATAGTACTCCAATGAAACGTTAACCTTTAAGCTGCTGTGTATTTTTACATTGACACTGACATGAATAACATCTCGGTGTTTATTTTGTCTACAAAAGAGGAAAGCCAAAATGCGAAGGTTCAAGAATATTAACTTAATTGCCAACTTTCACTTGTGCGATGATCCGTGTCCCCCCCCCTTGGAAGTTTAGGGTTATAAATCTGTGTTTAATAAAGTGGAGTTTTCTCCTAGTTGGCCACTGAATTACTCAGGCGGAACAATGATTTGTTTTCGGAGGTAATGTATGCAGGACTCTCAAATGGTACCACACAACGTTCATTGAAGAACCACCAAACCATGTCATAATGACTTTAGTATTTTTACTAGGAAATGCCTCAAAATTAACACCAGCACAAAAGTGTGATTGTCTTTCGCTATGCATTACAATAAGTCACACTTATCGCAGCCAGCATGCAGTCTGCGCATGGTGACACATGAATATATGCTCATCGGCTTCAACCAGGTTGAAGAGTACCTTCCCAGTTACCGTTGAGTTTATACTCTGACATTTTTGTTGGGGGGGCGCTGACTCTACTTACCTTACTTGCCAACCTCCACCTGAGTCCCATAAAGGAATTAAAAAAAAGTACAGGAGGGAAGCGTATTTCAATATGGAGGAGAACTGTTAGGAGGCCATGGTTTAGAACAAAGCCTCTGTCTGCCAAATCACCTCAAATCACTAAATTTACGACATTGACTGAGGCACATAGGCTTTTTATTTTGTGAACACCAGGCCCTGTATCCTCTTCGGCAAACATGCCAGGTATGCAAGATGCGTACGTGGCAAGGACATTACGGGATGGCGCCTTTGACCTCCCATGGACAATCACCGTGACAATCACGAGTAACTGGTGAAGAGGCATACGGTGCAAGATGTGCTCACCAGGCACATGGCGGCGTTTCTGTCAACCATTGTCTTAATTTAATACAAAACCTTAGATCCAAACTCCAGTTGTAAGAATATCCCCCGCGTTACGAACATAAATTTTAAGTTTGTACAACATTAAGCTTTTAAAACCAACTGTTATAATATTAATACCTGCGATTTATCAGTCGCTGCTACGCCGCAGGCCATTTTGTGACCCAATCCAATAGATTAAGATTTTGTCATAATAGAAATAACAATAAATCTTGCTGGGTTTTTTTTTTAATTATTTTTCAAAGTAATGTCTAGACAATGCTAATTAATTTATTGTTCCGAAGTCGCCGGTGACATCATATTCCACCTCCAGTAGGCAAACATCTTTTAGATACTTTTGAGGCTCTCTCGATGCCATGTGTTACTGAACGAAGAATTTGATAAATTCGCTCCGTATGAATATTGATTACCATGCCAGGACTCACTGTAAGGGAATTTCTCAATTAATGGGTCTTTAAATTATACGAGAACAACTGTCCCACTCCCCCCCCCAAATTAATTTAGGAATACCTTAGGCATTTGCAAATAATTCACAATTATTTTATTCGCCGGAATGGTTTATTTGATGTATATTCGGGCTGAATACAGGTAAAAAAGAATAAAAATCCATCCAATTTGCATAAGAATTTTTTTAAACGATGTGATCCGGTTCCTCGATTTGCAAAAAAAACATATATAAATAAATCCGCTTTTTGGCTGAAGGCCGCCTATTATATTTGTCTATGATAAGTTCCGATTCTCACAATTGGTTCCACTCATTTCAAGTGAAACATGAAATTCATGAAGAAAATTTAATACAGAAGGACGGACAATGAATGAAAAAACGTGGAAAGGGTTATTAAACAACATAAATGATTACCTTGTGTTTCCGAAAGAGGGGGGAAAAAAAATAAATAAAAAATTCCCCCGAAGTTCCAAGTTAATGCACCATATTACTTTTGCTAAAACACAGCTGTAAAAACTCATTTCTTTAGATAGAAACTGAATGCTTGTGCACCATAAAATCAATTTGCATGAATTAGCTGGAAAATAAATTGTACTCAACCAGGGCACAGAAAGAAACCAATTGTAAAAAAAAAGAAAAAAAGGAGCATTTCCTGAAATCAGGCCCTTCCACCTAAAAAACGCAAGCTAATATTAGTCATCGCTAGACTTCCAAAATCTAATTTAAACCATTTTTACGTATTTGAAAAACAATACGCTTGCTTGTTCTGCTAACTCAATTGTAAATATCTCTCCTGATATATAACATAGCTCATAAAACATGCAAATATTCTTTTTTTTTTTTTTTTTTTTTTTTGAAACGCTCGGGTTTGGTTTTGAATCATAACCTTAGAATTCTTGCCCCGAGGATGTGTGTCAAAGATTGAGAGAAAAAAAAAACGCTGAAGATTCCATGGCCTGATCCACATTTTTTTGAGATATTATGACCAGGAAGGTTGTATCGTTTTTTTTTGTTTTTTTTTCATTTCCTGTTAGGATGTCGGATTCTAGAACTATAGCAGGGGTCTGGAATCACTCTACGGGAAGTGCGTTAAATTATCAACAGAAAGAGACTCGGAAATGCACGGGAGATTGGAGATAGAAAAAGTAATTTGGTCATTTAAGAGTGGTCTAATTCTTAAAACAGCATGTAGGGCGAAGTCATTAGATGTATAGATATACATTTCTCTAAATACCTTCCTGATGTATAACGAGTCCGTGTTTTCTATTTCCGTCGAGGTCTCGGATCGAGTTTTTTTTTAAAAGGTAGAAAATCTGTTTATGTCAATGTTCATAAACAGATTACGGCACGGGGGGGGTGGATGAGAATGGTATAATAACACAGCGGAGAGAAAAAAAAAAAGGTTAATGGAAATCCGAAAGGATCGGCTAGGAACATGTTGAATGGAAATTGTCGGAATTAATCTAAAATGAACACAATGAAAAATTGAATTGCATAAACAGAGTAGGTCGCCGGACACAACGATACAAACTTCAGAATTTTTGCTAAAAACTGTATTTTCATTTGTTAATTTTCACCGTAGGTATGCGACAGGCTGGCGATGGGTAACAGAGTCTGTAGAACCCAATCTACAAAAGTTTAGAAGAAAGGTCAACAGAAGATACTATTTATTAATTCAAATTTATTAATGACACAAATGTTAGAAACTTTTATTTTTATTACTAGAATTTGAGATTAAAAACTTTTTCAAGAACATAAATGATGGCCTGAATGTGTACCATATCTGTGTCATTTGGCTGGTAATGGGTGAACCCAATCAATGTACGTTAAGAAGGTCAACAGAAGACATAATTTATTAATTATATAAATTATATCTTTTTATGATTTTACCTTGAGACTAAAAACAGAACTGTTCCAAAACAAAAAAATTCTTCTTCAATGTGTATGATAGATTTGTAACTGGTTGATAATGGGTAATGTAGTCAGTAGAACCCAATCCATGAAAGTTCAGAAGAAAGGTCAACAGAAGATACACTATTAGAATGTATTAATTATATATATATAGCATTAATATATTAAAATAATATTTATTTTATTACTATACCTTATAGTTGAAACATTATTTTATTATTCACCTGATTTTGTACAATACAAATATAACTGGCCAAATAATGGAGTATGTAAAACCCAATGTACGTACGGTTAGACGAAAGGTCTAAAGAACCTGTGCTTTGTCTAGGCTATTCAAAAATCTACGCCACAAACATCCAATATAATTAGATATTTAAAAAATCACTTTTTGAATGATAAAAATGTAAATTCTCAAAGTATTTTAAATAATATCTTCTGATTGATAGCTGAAGGTACATTTGGATTCATTGGAAGGATGGACAAAAGATTCTACATGCCTATGTTCTATGTGAGTTGTGTTTTAGATCCTTGGCTGAGCTATACATTATACATTATGAAGGACCAACCTCAGCGAGCCGCTGCTGCAGGAAGAGCTTGGCTGGCATTGCGCAATGTATAGTTAGATCAGTAAGATTTCACCAAAGTCTCCTCACCCATTGAAATATACATTATACAGGGCCAGCTCAACCCTTCTTGCTGGAGAAACCGGCCAGCGTTGGTTCTTCATAATGCATAGCGAAGTGAGTTGAAACCACAACTCTCCTGCATATTCACAACAACTATCCCTTAGTGAATAAACCCCAAAGTGTCATAAATAGTAACTTTTATTTCTATGTTTCACGCGAGTGCTCGCCTACCCATGATCCTTTCCTATTTGAGAAGGGAGGACCTGTGATCTGGAAGCCTATTGGAGGTTGGAACACGCCACCAATTATGTCACACGTGACACTTAACCCCTTAAGGACAATGGGCGGTCCCTAAACCCATTGAAAACAATGCATTTTGAGCCCGTACATGTACGTGCTTTGTCATTAAGGGGTTAAGATTCTTAGTATGCTTAGTTTATTTAAGAGAGACACAAACCCCCTGTCCCGTTTTCCTCCACTGATGCCCCTCTTTTCTAGGAGGTCAGAAGGTTTGCTGGGTATGAGGGTATCGCGGGGTTCTACAGCCCTAAAAGCCCCAATAATGTGTATAGAAACAGCAGGAAATGGCTTTGTAATTTAATTTCTAAAACTGAAACTTTTCCTCTAAATAATTAGCTAAAAAAATAGCTATCAAATTGTCACAAACTCCTCTAACCCCTAAAATAAAAGTGCCCCTCTTTGGCCATTGGAAATGTTGGGGGTATGCAAAAGAACCTAAAGACAAAAATCTTTGTTAACCAAGAAAAACATTAATTAAAAACGTAAAAATATTATGGAGTGGATGCTTAGAGCAGCTTTGTGTCTTCTCCTACATTTTGGACTTTTCCTACATTTATCTATATAAATAAGAAATATTTGAAACGCACCTTATGGTTATCCATGTGGGCCGCCATCTTAACTTCCTGTCCTCAAGGAACTTCCTGTCCTTGGGAGATTACTTTCAGGATAGAAAGTTGATAATGCTCGTTCTGCCATGCGATAAAATAATCCCTTACTTACTTTATTTCGGGTTCCGAAAAAAAATATTTTTTTAAAAAATTGGAGAAAGTTAGCATTTTGAATCATTTTTGCATAAAGCAAAACCTGCCATTGTCAGTACATTTTTTTAAATATATTTTTACTGTATATTTCTAACGTTATTAAAATAAAATTTCAGCTAATTTAGACTTTTACAGTGTTTATGTTCCAAAGCCGTCAAAAAAAATATATGCATTTTAAAGGGTCAAATGATTAATGCAGAAATGTACTTTAAATACTTTTGTGGTAATTCAACATCTGGAAGCTTTTAATGCATTCATGAAAAATGTAAATTTGAAATGTTGTAATTTGGAATCATACAGATTTATGCAGGAAAAGTATTTTTCAAATATATGTTTATATTGCTGCCAACACCTCGCCTGACAAACGAGGAAAGATTTCCTTTTTTTTAATTTTTTTTTTTTAATTTTCCCTAAAATTGTATTATTATTGGTAGCTACAAAACCAACGCATATTAAATTACACTGGGCTTAAAAATGGCATTTTTTTAAACAATTTTTACTCGTATAAGTAAACCTCTGAGAGTTGCACTTGTCAAAATTTCAACATTGTGTTAAATAAATAAATATGTCCCCGAGAAGCTGATATTGCGCTCGATGACAAAGTTTTAAATGCAATTAACTGTTCGTAGAATATAACATTTCATACAGTTTTCTTAAAAAAAAAAAAAACAATAAAAAAACATACGTAATGTTCTATCCTCTATTTAACCCATTGTGTGCCAGGTTCCAAGCAACACATGTTAGAGGCACATCGGCGTTCTATAAAATATCATTTTACATTTTGTTTTCTATTGCTAGGCAACATTACTCAATATAAAAATATTTTTTTTTTATCAAATAAAAATGTACATTTTCAAAGCAGATACTTTGTTTCACTGGTAAACTGTTGGGGCTATATAAATAAAAGATAATAAAAATAATAATAATAATAAAATAAATAAATAATTAAGATTTCGATTTGAAGTTCTGTGATTGATGCGACCGTGTGTCTTGATTACAAAGATCACGTCACCGGGTCGGCACCGTGTAGAGTGACAGGTATGGTCCCTTTGAGGTGACACCGGGGCATGATGCTACCATTTAAATGACGCTCGATCGCTGACCCCTGCAAGTCAGGCTCTTTGCTCAGTAGCATTGAACCAAAGAGATAGAGAGACGACTCGTTTATTTTGAAACATGCAGGAAGTTTAGGCGTCTGTGGAAAGTAAATGGCATATCATTAACGTGACGACCGGTCCTTTTTGTTTTTTGATGGACCATTCAACCCCATCTAGTCTTCCCCATTTTCCTGCTTTAAGACTCAAACGTTAATCAGTCGTTGGTCTCGTCTTAGATTCAGGAGCCGTATGTCTATCCCATGCATGTTTACATTCTCTTACTGTATTAATTATTTTCTGCTGGGAGGCTGTTCCACTTATCTACCACCCTTTTTCCATATAGTCCAAAACACAACTTTTGATAGAACATTGAAACCTGAGAAGGAATAAAAAAGCAATTAGGTTATCAAGACATCAATTTATTATCAAATCTCTCTGCTAAAAGACTATCCTAGACAAAACGTATCAGCTTCTCCATATTAAACATATTACTGACTTACTTTACTCTTTTACTTATTTTTCCAATGGATTAATTATTTAGATTATGTTATTTTGGTCATATATTTGGAGAAAAGAGACTTTTATGAATATTTCTTCTGCCTGTTTTTATTTGCTAAAAGATGACATCATTTTACATATAGAATAAATTTGCCTACAAATAAATGCCCAAAAAAAAAAAATTGGGAACGTTTTTAATTCTTAAAAGTTAAAGGCCAAGGGGCAGGAGGTATACAGATTTGGTGAAAAACATAGGAAATACATCTTTAATAAGAAAATGTTATCACAAATAAGGTTGTTTTGTCCGATATAAGCAAAGTGTCGTTGATGTTACGTTTATGGGTTATATGTAATAAAATAATTTGCCTGATGATGCCGTCGACTGAACAGTAAAATAACTTTATTTAATTGAAACTAGAAAAATGTTTATGCTTCTGAAATATCATTTTGATTCTCGATTTAGACAATGCAGGCAACAGTTCTCGGATTTTAACCCTTTGAGTGCTGGAATTTGGAGCATATTTTTTCCTGTAGGAGACAAGGACAATTTTCATAGTTTTTGTATTTAGGTTGTATTTTCCAGGTGAGGTATTCATAGTTAGCTAGTCTAGGGCAAACCATGCATATAATAATAATAATAATAATAATAATAATAATAATCAATAATAAACTCAATAATGTAATTCTTCTCTGATTATTTCCCCATATAAAAAACTTTTATCCCAAACCAAATAGTAAAAGTAACTAAATACTATTGCGAATAGCTCCCACCCC
>NC_071089.1:115714054-115789054 GCF_027358695.1 Spea bombifrons | reverse complement strand
CATCAGGGTTGGTAGCCAAGAGCACCAAGAGCTAAAAGTGCAGCATTGGGGCAATTCTTAAAAAAAATACAGAATGGCTGTTAAGGGTCCCAAGGTGCAGCTGCTTTAGGCCTTTAATTTAAGCCTGGCCCAGGGGCAACTGTCCCTTTTCCCCTGTGTTAAAGACGGACCTTCAGTCTGAAAATGGGGACATCTGGTCACCATAGGGTACTATTCTGCACCATTTACTCTTTGTACACACACGTCAATTGAGCCCCCTGGGACTGACCCTGTAATGTAACCGCTTGGACACAAATTCTGATCGGCACAAAGTCAGCATCAGATGAAAAGAACAGTCATAGACACTATGCATATTAGAAAGAGGGATGAGTTGGGATGTCCTGTGGGTTAAATGCTCTGTTTTATGAGCTAATACGACCTTACAACACCATTCACATACTGTGGGCACATTACATGGTACGGGGTCCCGGATGGGGACATCTTAAAATTAGTAATTTTTTTAATGTAAAATGTACTCCATTTACTATTCCCTTTGCTATGTTACTGAACAAAAGGTTTCATAAACACAGGGCTTGGATCTCATGGACCAAAAAAAAAAAATCTAATATGGCCGACATCACTAACCTTTTGGCAAACTGAAAACAAAACGGTGTCATGAATGTCCCCTTAAAACATTCTCATACAGAAGATAGTTATTTGCTAATGTTGGCCCGGTGCCCAGATTTTTTTAATAAAATAAAATTATTTCTTATACATGTTAGTATCTGTTTACTTATTTTACATTAAATGCGTATATTCAATAAAATGTATTCTCCTAGTCGACATTTATAAGCTTATTTTTTATTGTATTGTTATATTGTTTAAGGATTAAAAAAAAAACACTTGCTTGCTTTTAATGCAATTTAAGTTCTTATAATAAAATAAAAAATTAAAAAGGTAGATATGTATATTAATTAGATAAGGATTCTTTTTGAAAATTCATTAGAATTTTTCTTATTCAAAAGAAAATAACATCATCTTCTTTGACGTGAGAATATCTTTTCGAAACAGATCGACGAATGCATTAATAATGCCCGCTTATAATAATTATAAATTACAATGAAAAATCAACATAAAAGGAATAAAAAAAACAATGTTTTTCCCTTAATAAGTGATAGATGGAATTTCTCAATATTAGCATAAAATATGATCAATTTTATATTTTGCATGTTCACCTTTCTCAGTTTGGGTTATCGCCCAACATATCACTCTATGGGGTCTATTCACAAAGGGAGAGCTGGCAGGAGAGTTGTGTTGGCAGGAGAGTTGTGCTCCCTGAGTTATGAAGAGCCAACCTCAATGGCCTTGTACAATGTGTCATGAAACCAGAGAGATTTCTCTAAGGTTTCCTCACTGATTGAAAAAAACATTATACAGGGCTAGCCTGTATAAAACCACAGCTCTTTGTCCAACTCTCCCTTTAATGAGTAGAGCCCTGTGAGATCTGTTGGTAAAGTCCTAGTATGACTTTGAGATAGACACCTTCATTTTAGCTGGTATTCGCCATTTCTTGGCACGGCTTAGCGACTTCCACTTTGAGAATTCTGAAACTGTTGTGGAATGTTATGTTAAATAAACCGGAATTTAAAACGATAATTAAGGAGATAGAGGGAGTTGGTGCAAAAAGGTGTTTTCCACGTTAGGGGCCTTTTGGTCAAGGGCTGGTTCTGTCAACGTTAATGTCCTAAACATACTACCATCGCTTCAAAATATGCCTCTTAAAGCAATCTCTTCAAGCTTTTTAAGCAAATAAAACACATTTATTGATAACACTATAGGTTTCTCCAAGCCAGGCTTATAAATCTGGTTGAGCCAATCAACAACAATCAGCAACTTTAGAACAGGAAGAGATAACTTAATGCGCTTCCTGGGTACAGGAAGTTAAGATAACTGCTCCATGGAACAGGAAGTTAAGATAACTGCTCCATGAATATGAATTGTTTGTTTTAATCTGTAAACTCCTTTAGATAGTTTTATATAGTGTATTGAGCTGTGATTTTAGAGATAATACATTTAAATAGTTAAAGGTATTTAACAAAGTACAGGAGGAATGTTTATCTCAAAGTAGGAGAAATGTAAGAACAAGAGGCCTTAATGTAAAACTAGAGGATGAGATGCCTTGATGTAATGTAGTTTAGGTTACAGAGAGGGTGGTAGATATATGGAACAGCCTCCCAGCAGAAGTGGTAGATGCTAATACATTGAGGGATCTTAAACATGAATGGGATAGGCATATGGATCCTGAATCTAAGATGAGATTAAAGACTGATTAAGGTTCGAGTCTTTACAGCAGGGCTAGACGGGGCCGAATGGAGCTGATCTGCCAGCAAATCTGTATCTAAGGAATTAGCTGGTTTCATAGTCATTGGCTCTGAAACTGATACACTTTGTAAATGCGAATATCTCGTATAAACAGGAATCCAACTGGGCCACATGTTTTGGGCTCAAAAGAAATATCATTGGTGCCTACTCTATGCACTGTTTCTGAACCAGAAGATCTGGTTTTCAACCATTTTTAATTTGAAATAATAAAAAAAAATGTTAGCCCTAATTAAGGTTAAATGACATACGTGCACAAAACTCCATTTCTACCCTGCAACTGCACACTCTCTTTTCATCATTTTTAATATCCCCATCAAATTGTTTTTCAGTTATATACATGAGACAATGGAGAGTTGTCTATTAGAAAGGAGACTCTGCATAGGGAATAAACCCTTTCTTGGGTACAATTTAGAACTATTATTATATAAAAAAAAAATTTTTTTTACTTTGTCGTATATATAGAGACTTTACTTTTCTAATTGCTGTAAATTGTTCAATTATATACAGCTTTATTTAGGGGGGGAAAAAGGCTAGATGGGCCGAATGGTTCTTATCTGCCATCAAATCCAAATTCTATGTTTATGCACACTCAGTAGCAAAAACAAATTTAAAATGTAATTAAATCAATCTTAATTGTGGTCTGATCTGCGCTGATGAGCTCCTAGGGAAGGAAACAAACCTTTCTGGAATTTTTAATTAACTTGCCATAAGTGCTAAGGTTATTTGGTACAAGCTGTGTTATACATTAAGGTTGTATTCATGGACAAAGTGGATTAAACTTATCATCATAATTGCAATTTTTTTTAAAGCTTATGACAAAATGATATATCCTACAATACATTTTTACTCAATTATTTTAAAAAAGATTGTAATTTTGATTAAACCTTAAATACAAAATATCCCATTTTTTTTTTTTTAACAATTAGGATAAAATGTAAACTTCAGCCAGCAGAGCCCTCCACATTTTGTTTAAATGATACATTTTTAAGAATAACCTGGGCTATATGAAATAAATTAAATAGAGAAAATACTATTAATATAGGTTTTAATTACTATATATTAAAAAAAAATCATCAAATTAAATAAACTCAAAAATAGAAAGACAAATTGTTTATTGACGGTGGAAAGGTTTCCGCTGTTCCCCAAATTTTTGTATAGAACCTCAGAACATGTATGTTTTGAATAATATAAGTTATTTTTTAAGTAGACCAATGGAGGCTTTTGTTACAAACAGAATAAATACGGAGAATAGAAATGCCAATTTTGTCTAGAAAGTCGAAAAAGTTTCTGATGCTCCCAAACTTTTTTTTATATAGAACCTGGGAAATACAGAATATGTATGTTTTGAGTAATATTGGCTATTTTTAGTATTCTGATGATGGTCCTTGTTACTTCCTGCTGTGCCCTACTTCCAATGCTGAAAATGGAAAAGAAGACCCTACAAGAACACATTTAATTTTTAAATTTTAAAAGTTTTCATTTTTTAAGCTATAAAAACAATAAATTTATTATTACACAAAATTATAGTTTTTTTTTCGTTATAAGAGAAAGTGTATTTTTAGGGTAATTTTCCTTTAAGGACCCTCCTTTAAGGTAATCAGTAACACGTTCCTGGCTTTATTACTGTGAATAGGTTGTTCTGTTTGACAAACGATGATGAAAAAAGAGTAAATCCTTTAAATATGTCAATTTGGGAAAATCTGCTTAGCGTTTAAGGGAGTCCACCTCTTTGTTCTACCCACGGTCTCGTCTTCTGATTGAAATGTCTTAAAGTGATTAGGAGCTGTTGTACAGAGTGCCAACAAGGGGCCAAAAATATTACTACCACGTGTAAAATAAATGATAAGTGTTACACCGATTTCTTTGGTACTTTCCCAATTTTTAACAGAGTATTTTAGAAAAGCCTTACTGTGGAGGGTGGGATACTTATTCCCCCCCATGCTGGGTTCATTTAAAATAAAGCCCAATCTGGCCTGTATTTGAGTGTGAGCCTCACACAGTAGGGGTGATTGGACACTTTCAGCCTTAGGCATAACATATGCTACATCCCATCACTTTAATAGGCATTAGTTCCGCCGACAACACTGGTCAAAAGTATATTATTCACAATCGCTTTAATTCAAATATGCAACAACGAGAGAAGAAATCTCCCAACAGCCCGACGCCATTATTTTATTCTCTACTAATCCAGTTGATACCCGCCGTTTACCAGTTCAACGATTAAACCGCTAGTTCTTTTAAGTAGTAAATAAAAATATATATATATATATTTTAAAAAATAACTTTGAGAACGGAAACGGAAAGAAAAATAGTGGTTTCGGTATTAGTAAATATGTTAATATATGTGTAAATATATATATCTATAATATGTATTGAAGAATATAATATATATTTTATATATAATATAATATATATTATATATATATATAATATAGTATATATTATATTATATATAATATAGTATATATTATATTATATATAATATAGTATATATAATATTATATATAATATAGTATATCTTATATTATATATAATATAGTATATATTATATTATATATAATATAGTATATATTATATTATATATAATATAGTATATATGATATTATATATAATATATAAAAATAACCATAAATAAATAAAATAATATAATAAAAATAGTTAGGCTATTGTGGTTAAACATCACTTTTTTTAAGGGGGGGGGTAACCAACCGTTTTTGTTATTTGTCTATTGTCTTCCTTTCACATTGTCGGCAATGTTGAACCTAATGAACTGCGTTAATTACTTTGTCCTCTCTGTGTTAACTATTTTCTTCCTGCCCCCCTGACCTTCTCATTTCACTAATTTCCTTAGGGTAGTTAACTGTTACCCCTGCTGTTAGCATTCAACCGCCGAAGTCTTGTATATGTCCAAAATGCTGCACTTAAAGGCAACGTGCAGAAGGGCGTATCTTTTTCGGTGTTAACCTTTATTTTCTTGCTTATTTGTAAATGGGAAAATTTCGTATTGTAAAACTGCCCCAGGGCGTATTTGAGAATGGGGGAAATGTTAATATATTCCTTCCCGTTAAAAAATAAATAAATAGAATTTTAAATTCCAATTAATCCAATTAATTTACTATATAAACATATGTTGGGGCTGGATCCGGCTCCAGTGTCAGGGATAAGGCTGTCGCAAATAATCGAATTGCATAGATTGCAATAAAAATGAGATAAATCAGATTGTGCCAGATTAATCGAGATAAAATGGATATAATTTTTATCTATTTTTTCCATTGCAATTTAATTACCAAATTATCTTTTTTTACTAATTCTACTAATGTGCTCCCTATAGACCCCTAAATATAACAGACTGTACTGACTCTTGTTCTAATATTTTCTCCTCCTTTGAAATAAACTTCCCTCCTGTACTTTGGTAAATCCTCTTTTGTAGTTAAATGTTTCTATCATGTCCTGTCTCTCTTTTCTCTCCTCCAAGTCGGACATATTGAGCTCCTGGGACTAAGGTCCAAAACGGTAACCATTTAGAGAAATTACTACTGCCACAAAATGAATCCTTGCCTAAAACGAATTTCAAGCTTTATTTGTTACTTAACTTCTTCTCTCAAAAACATGCGCTCTTTCTAGGCAACAACGTCCTGGTGGTATTTCTCATGGGAATGGTGATTCCCGAGTAATTCAACCTGATGTACATGATAACACAGTGACACTTCCTAACACTCAGCACGCCTGGGATGTGAAGAAAAAAAATAATAAATCATTTAATGAGGTCAACATTTGGTTTTAATTTCTGACTTTCTCTTCCTTGGCTCCTCATTGGCTTTCTTACATATTAGTCATTGTCAACACCAAAAAAATAAGGTTTAAGACTGACTTGAGAATCTAGGGGTGGAACATTGGCCCCTGGGGAAGACCTCCTCAGGGACCCTGGGCAAGTCCTCGGTTCTTAGAGGGTCCTCAAGGATTTTTCATAAGCGGCCTTGGGAAGCTGATACTAATGAAATCGTAGACCAACGCATTCTGTAATTATTTGTCACCATATCTGGGAAGCTCCAGGCTCCGGGTAGAGCCCTCTCTCTTTGGTGGCGGTGTTAGCCACGAGAGAGGGCAGGGCTAGATGCATGAGGGGGAAGGGCTAGCCACATACCTGGGCGTGGCCAGATATTAAATTTTTTATGAGGATAGGAGGGTAGTAGGGCCGGGTGTGGGCGTGCCTAAACGCCTGTCTCACGATTCGGAGCTTCACCTGGAGATCCCATGTATGTTTATAACTAGACACGCATGTTGTTTGTTATCATATCAAAAGCCTTTTTTGTGCTCTTGACACAGCTTGGGAGAGGAGCTTCAGCATTTCGTTTTACCCTTCTGACACAATCTGCTCTAAAGAGCTTACAATCTATTCTGTAGAGCATGATCCTTGCTCAGGACTCCATCATCATCATCCAAGATGGACATATTCTATATTATATCTGTGTATACCATACCAAGCCCCATGTATATTTCATCTCACCATCCCCCTAGAAATGTCTGTTACTAACGCTTTATCAGAAACGTATTCATATCTGAGGAATACAATTTGAATAAATAAGAATATCCCATTTATTTAACAAAGATCAACCTCACTTTAATAACACCGCTAGACTTCACAGGTTTTTATTATTGATCTTTCAGCCGAGAAGCCCATGTGGGATTTGATGGAAATAATCAATTATTAATCAAGTTTTCAGGTGCAAGTCCAAGATATCTTTGGAGAAGGGTGAGAAGTAAAATACAAAGCAATATAGATTCCCGTTTTCTCGATTATTTCGTAATAAAGGTGGCTAAATATCGTCAAACGCAATTCTATAAATTCAGGATTTTTTTCCATAAATGTCTCTATATCATGAAATAATAACTAGAACACATTTTTTTTATATAAAATACCATCATAAAGCCTTTAATGGGCAGTTTAATGTTCTAGGCAACCTCACCAAAGGAGAATGCATATTAAAAGCAGTAAAGTGAGCATTTTAATATACATTCTTCAAAAATGTAAAAAATAAAATAACATAATAATACATGTATTCATCTTAGGGAGAAGCTGCAGCACCCTGCACCACTCCACTGACTGGCTGCTTGAAACAGCCAATCAGCGACAGGAAAGCGACCCCCATTGAAATGAATGGGAACAATTTCCACGCATGCACATGACAGGGGTCTCGTTAGATGCTCCCTGCAACACTTGCCAAGGCCACGCTGGAGCAGACTGGCGGTAAGTATACCACGTGCCAGGAGATATGTTTGGCCTACATGGCAAATCACTTTGCAAGGGCCGCTCACCTATAGCTGAGTAACTTAGCCTGTTTTCACTCGGTTTACCTCTGTCTGTCTAAGCGTTCCTAATTATCATTATTTATTGATTTATATATATATATATATATAATAATATAAAAATATAATATCATATTCCGCAGCGGATATGGATAGTGCATCCCATAAACCTACTGAAACTAAAGGTGATGAAGGCCCTGCTCAAAGGAGCTTACAGTTTAGAAGATGGCCTTTTTAACTATTATACGGCTCAATGTTTTTGGCTTCCTTCCTCTCTTTATTTTAACAAATAAAATTTGTCCCTCCAACTTTTTTTTTAGGTTTTAATCCACTTTCTCCAAAAAAAGGAAAAATCCGGTATAGTTTAACCAGTTTATAAAGTTGTAAATTCAACACGTGCCAATTATTTAGAGTGTCATGTTTTTTTCTGAACTTAATTTCTGAAAATTTGATTAAATACATACATATATATCTATATATATATATATACATACAGGCATATGTGGGCATATGTGAATCCAAATATATATATATATATATATATATATAATAAAAGGTGATATTATAATAATGTTCTTTGCTATAGAATCATATAAGATATCATATCATATAGCAACTATTTTTTATTGTTTATTGATAAAATGTTAATATATTCTTGATTCAAAAAAGAAGTGACATACTGAGCCACAAGACTCAATGGAATGAAGTTCATTTTTTTTTTTTACTTGGCTTAACGCCCAATGCCATCAAAACTAATTAAAAACAGTGCCACGGCTGACATGCATGCTGTGAAATTAGATTTTTTTTTTTATTTTGTGCAGATCGACTCGCTGGTCCCATTCATATAATAGAAGCAGATTTTACGCAGACTCTCACCAAAATGACAACTTGGTTCCTTTTAGGGGAGCCTGGCAAGGGTTGAGGATGACGTACATCAGCATCTTTTCCTCCAACCCACCTGGAGATTGGCCTGGAGGTCTCCTCCAGCCTCCCAGGAGAACCAGGAATATGATGGCAATGGACATCACGGGTCAAGTCTACAACCTAAACTGACCCATAATTAGATGACTTGGCACCCGTGTCCTATTGGTAGAAGGTTTATGTAATGCCTATCTGGAATACGTTCTTGCCCTATCCTCTTAGTGTTCAAGGGCAATAAAATAAGGGGAGCGAAGCATATATGTGTCCTGTCCTCATATTTTTAGTATTTTTATGTAGGATTTTTTTTTCTTTGTTCTTAACTGATTTGTTTTCTGCCAGCCCTGACCTTAGTTTTATCGATGAATCAGTGGATCTTGACCCTAAAGTCTTTTCTTCTTTGGTTATTTTAATCCTGCAACATTAGTCCCTGTGGACTGTTGTGTCCTGGAGCGAAACCTTCCGGGAAACAATTTATAGAGGGAACCGCCATGTTTTTTTGGCAGTATAGTTGTGTAGCCAGTAGGTTACCTGGTGTTGTGTTCTTAGCTACATAGTATGTGTTTGATATCTTACCTGAAGGTTTTCATGGGTGCCTTTGCCTCCCGGTTGCCTCTGTGTGCCCAGGCTGCTGTATCTTCATAGCTTTCCAGCGTCACCGCTTCCCACCGGACCATAGACCTCCGACTAGGTCCGACGCTCCCTCTGTGAAGCCACATTTTGCCGAAAATAAGGCTGAAATGTATGGGCTTTTCATTAATTTGTGACGTCTATACGTATATGTCGCACGTTACAGGCAACATTATCTCTTTAGGGTTCGAATGGTGGCTTCCAGGTCATGAAGGAAGATGTTTTATTCCTGATAAAGCTCTTCTTACTTACACATTAATGCTTTGTTAAAAAAAAAAACTTTGAGCAGAGTGGTGCCTTCACCCCCGAAGCCTAATTTTTTTAAAACATTTTAATGTTAAAAATGCCCAAAAAAAAATTTCAACTTCTATAGGGAAAATGAAGCCGAGAGTGAGAAAAAACTTGGTATCAGTCACTATGGAGTCTTTTACGATTAAAACATTTGCCGATCAGAGGAATCTAAAATCAAACAATACATTTGATTAATTGCAAGCATGATTCTTAACAGCGTCCCTGTCCTCCTCAAGCAAAATATTCGGCCAGAGGCTTCATAAAAATTACGCAGCGACCCAACAACCATTTAGAAGTCTATCATCAAACAAAATCACACATCAAGAGAGTAAAGAGTGTAAGGAGCAACTTTAAAGTGCAGTTAAAGGTCTAAGGAGAGCATCCCAAGAATGTTTCTTTTTTTTGTACCCTCTAAAGGGAAAACAGAGATTATTTCACGTATTTCAAAAATATGCACAGCTGTAGAATAATTACAGCTTTAGGACATTTTCCTTAATCCTCCATAACAAATTTGGTCCATTTGCTCCGAGTCACAATTTAAAGTAGGAAACCCTATTACGTTTTGAGTTTTGTAATAATCTAACCATAGGGGTCTTCTGAAATCCGAAATATACAATTTCACATATAAAGTACTAAGTGGCTAACATTATGCTGGCTAAAAAAAAAATAAAAAAACGTAATGGAACCAGAAAAGTATTCAAAAGTTAAGGTTTAACGCAATGAGGGGATTTAAACATGCGTGGGGTAGGTATAAGGATGTTTATCCAAAAGGTAACAAATTTATAATACAACAAACAACTACACAATGAACAAAAAATGTGGACGATACATAACGACCAATGCACATCTAAAGTATGGCTTAAACCAGTGGTACTGTATAAGGGACACTTATATAAAAAATTGGATGCCAATTTTTGAATGCTGATAAAACAGGTTTTTGCCACAAGTGAAGCTCATTACAGCTAATGTGTTACAGTCGGCAGTGTGAATACATATATTGGGGTTTTGGGGTTTTTCCATTTAAATCATTTTTTATGTTCTAGAGTTTACCAAAATATCCACATTATTGTGCTCAGCCTATTGAATCATTTTGCAGAAATTGTGTTTTTTTTTTATTAATTTTCATATAGCTTTAAGTTGTTGCAGCCTAGAACTAGTATGTATTGAGAAAACAAACCATGTATTGTCCACTACTATTAAGACTAATTAAGGTTTATTGAATTGAGAAAGGATTAAGTTACTCTGGCTGCACCCCATAAGCCAGAGCTGGGCAGGACATAGGCTTGGGTTTTTGGTGTCCTCCTTGTCTCTTGATGGGTCAGCTGAGCCGAGCAGAGTCCGGACTCTTGCCAGTGCTGGCTTTCCCAGCCATACTCTGGATATAGCTGGAGGTGTGGTAGATTAACATGTAAGTAAAACTCATGGAGTACTTGTTGAGACCCGCGAGTGTAAGGTACACATTCCAACTCCCACAAACTGCCACAAACTCAGTGCCTAGAATTTAGATGTTATCACAAATTTTGGGCTGGTGGAAAAGCTAAGCTTCCCAGTAGCTTTAGGTTTATTATGCTGCAGGATCCTCTTAGTGACACACACTAGACCAATTGTTTCATTAGTAGCCAACCAGTAGCCTATGTAAGCTCGTTACACTTGCACCTATGTCCTTGGATGTTAAGTGTTTGCCTACAACCATTCCTTGCTTCCAATGGGCCTCCATCTGATACCTCTATACCGACCACTAGCTAGGTTTGAGCTTGAGTGCTCCTGATCCCTGAAACCATACTTTGTGAACTTCTTGGTGCTTACTACAGCTCCGTCCCAGTACTGTCCACCTTTTGCTGACCTTGGACCCTTATCTAGTTTGTTACTACTTGTCATCTACATATAGTCTACCTTGATGGTCCTGGTTGTTCTTGAGCACCTTATCTGCTGGGCTGCTTCCTCCCATGTGGCCGTCTATATTTCTCAATATATATTTCTCCATTTCTTGTCTCTGGCTGTCTGAGATGCTCCCTAGGTTCCTTATGTCTCCAGGTTGAACACAAATAAGAACACACACAAATATGTGCAAAAAAAGCAAATTATTCATACAATTTTGAATATTTGAATTAGATATTCGTTTTCTATTTAGTGTTGTATATTGTATTTGTGATATAATAAAATACAATAACACAATTTTTAACTATCCTTAGTGTATTGTACAACTCCCAACCATCCAATATCAGTGGGACAGTCGTGATTTTTGGGCACTGTTCTCCGTTGCTGCCCCATTGTCCTTCTTTCGCGTTTGGGGGGGTGCTCTGATTTCCCCTTTAAATAATGTTACAATGCACAGGATGATTGATTAGCGAGGACTTCGAGTACATCATGAGTAGGACAATAAACACATTTACAATACTAATAGACTAGAAGACCTTGTGCCGGATATACTCATTTCGTTGGAAGTGTAACAATATTTCTCAAACACAAACGCCTAATTACATACCATTAAAAACAGCAAATAATGTGTAAACGGATTAAGGCTCTTTCTGTGTAATTACAGTGGTGTTAGCAACCAGGGGGGGATGAAGATTGTATACTTGAGCTTGTAATGATTCCTCTAAGTTATTTAAAACACAAGCCTTGATAGAAAACACCATATTCTATTAGTGCTACTCAGAAAATACTTTCGCTATTAGGAAAACACGCAGAGAGGTCAATTTGTTCAATGTGCGTGGGGAATTCTCCAATCTATTCTCAATCTATTTTCACCTTAGAATCAAGTATTTTAGTATTTTAGGAACACACAAGTCATTTTATTAATACCGGTTCATAGTATCAGTGGCATTCTTCCCCCATTATTCTAGGTGTTCTAGTTTTTTCTGTATTCTCAGGGGGATGTACTGTATATATGGGGTGCCATTGGGCCAATAAATCTCCTTTCCTCTTACTGTATTACTGGGCAAGTTAATGCAGATTCCGTGGTTGTGGGTAGGATACGGTGGAGCATTGGCGGGGCTAATATGCTCAGCTCATTCCAATGGCGTGGCATTCCATGATACGGAACGTTGGCACTTTCAACATCGTCGATCATCACAGTTGATGCTGTAGTAGCCTCATCTGTACAGTACACACACAGACACACTTATCTACTCAATGTGCTAATAGCCTTGTGTGGGAATCCAGTATTGCTCCGAGGTCACTTGATGTCTAGACGCACGCTGAAGGCCCCTCTCCGATATTCAGATGAATTGTGAGATTCGGACAGTGTGGTCCTGTGGCAGTGGACCTGGTTTTTAAATTTAAGAAATGTCCTATGTTGGCAAACAAGTACATACAAGAGGATGACTCTGGGAACATACGTTGTCAAGAGGTTTAAAAACCTTGGGCTGGTCGTCCATGACCATAAAACAAGGGGGTATATTGTTCTCATCAATAGGTTGATCTGATCCTAAGACTGTGTCATATCTAGAGCATGCTTGGGTCCTTGGTGTCTCCATTCTGGGCTGCCCATTGAAATACCCTCGGCCTCAGCAGCTCAGCCCCCGAATGACACCCCTGAAGCATGGAATTTAGTGCTCAAGGAGAATTTTTTTCTTTTTCCATGGCAAATGTTTATTTTCCCCATTAGATAGTTTTTAGATGGCAAATTAACATTTTTAATCAAATCAAACACTGCTGAATGAATGTCATATATTTTTTTCCCCTCCTGACAACTAAGTCTTCAATAAAAGATGGACAAGTATCCAAGCGAAATTTCATTTTATTCTCTACAGGTGCCCTACAATTTAATCTGTCACTAGGCATTAAGATTGTGGGCTTTTAATTAAAAAGAAATAGAGTTTCTGAAGAATGGGAGGAATATCTGTGGATGAGTGAAGAAGTATGTTTTTTTTTTGCAGTGTGACAATATTTAATTTGCTATTAAAAAAGTAAAGTTTTTCTGATGTACAAATAATGTGAAAAAATGATGCGTTTTGTTTAATTGTCTTATTTATTTTAATCACCTAAATTTGTCCAGCTGCGCAAAAATATACATTAAAAAAAAATACAGAAAGTTTAAATATGAGCTTCTCATTTATCTCCTACTGGGATTTTTTTTTTAAAAAAAAGATATTTAATCCAATTTAAGGAACAGGGGGACAGATTTTAGTTGCACCACTTCCTTCACTTCCCTAGGCTGCCATCATGGGGTGCCACCAGTAACCAGGCCCACCCTCCCAGATTTGTGAAGGGGTCCCCTCATTGGCCTTCATGGCCTGCTAACTTTGGACTCTCCGCTTCTCTGGGTCACTAGGGGGAAACTTAGGTCGCATTAAAGGCGTTGCACCCCTGTTCCCTTCCCCATTAAAAATAGTGTGTGTCACGTGACGTTGGCGGCACGGCAGGGCGGCCCACTGACATCACCGGGATTGGGGCACAGTGGCTCCTTTCTTTACTTTGGGGCTTGGTGGCCACTTTCTGGACATCGGGACCTGGTGGCTCCATTATAAGCATTGGGCGGTGCAACGTCAGGATCATATGGTTGGACAAAGTGTTGTGAGCTGTCTTTAGGTTTGTACTGGGCCCCAATTTTTTTGATGGCCGCCCTGTTTACAGTAACTAAGGACACTGGGGTGTGATGTCATAAAGGAAGAAACTTTGCCTCCAGCTTTCCTCACCAGCCTACCTTGCCTTACATTCTATACTCTTACCACCATGTTCTACGTGTGGGATCTACATGTATGTACAACAATGCATACTGGACAAACTTACTAAGGAAGTGCCGACTTTCAAGATAATTATTTATTTTACACTATTTGGTCAGGCACTTACAGGAAAATACTGGATTTGGTAATATGATATAATTACTTAAATCCCACTAAACCAAAACTGTAAATATTGGCCCCAACCCCCACGGAGAAAAAGTGCTCCAAACCCCCCGGTGCTCATAGGGTTAAAGATATTTATCAAAATCTCATTACCCAGTCTTAATTCATCTGTAAAAAAATGTTTATTGATACATGCTCCAAATAATAGAAAGGGTAAAAGAAATATTCTTCAAGTGTGATCGGAAAGCAAAGTACCAGACAAATCATGTCTGTGTTCCTTTAAATTCTTTCATGGACTCGCTGCTTCATCTCCAATTGTGTTACACGGGTCAAAGGGTGCAAACCTGTCACAGAGAAGATGTAACTCAACGTGACATTCTGCAAGTAGAGATCTGTTGAAATACCTGCGTCTATTAGGTTCATACAGATGACCTCTGTTCAAAAAGTGCCGTTTTTTTCTGCCGACCGTGCGCTAATAAGAATTGATTTCATGTGTGTTGTAATAAATGTAATCCAATGGATTGATTATTTTATGGTATCTTAGAATAGATTAGTTTCTACTTTATCAAAGTCCTAGGGTTCTACACAGTAAATAGACCCATTATGGCAAAACTCCTGCGCTAAGGGTCAATCAAGTCCTTTTAAGGGATCGTAAAGCATGATCTTCTAGGGCAATAAGGCCCAGGAACATGTTTGTAGCAAACAGTGACTTTTATGTCTAAATGCACAAACACCTAAATCATAAAATAAAGTCTAACTTCCATTTGGAGTCCTATCTGGCTATACTTTACTGGTTCAACACTATCTAACTTAAATCTCCCTGCCAGACCCAAGTAAGCTGGGCTTTGGAAAACCTCCTCCAGGTAACATGCATAGGTCCAGGCAGGTAATGCCACATTTGGGGATCTTCTTTCAGGGCCTCAGCCCTCAACGGTATCCCTGATTATGTGGCTTGAGGGGGTTAAAATGCCCATTTACTGCCCCTGTTGGGTTTAGCTGTACAAACTTTCTGCCCAGATTCTACCAACTCCTAGCTATTCCTTGCCCGTCCTAAGTAAACATGGGGCTAGTCTTGCCCCTATGAACAGGGCAGCCATCAACGTAGGATGAAACGACTCGATCCCTGACAGGAAATGGTCTAATGGTCAAAGGGGGAGAAACATACAAAAGTAGTATAATTTTTTTTGGGGGGGGGGAATTTTTTTTTAATCACTTAATGAGAAAGCTAGAAATGTTACCAATTTCTCTATTCTAGATGTAAACTGTAAGAAATGTAAGAAAAACCTCGAGTATGATGACCTCTTGCGTATAATATGCATGTTTTCTTCTAAATATTCACTAAACCTTTCATGGAGGCCATGTTTTTTGGACTTGTGTGAATGTTCAAAAAAAGGGGAAAATGTGAGTAATATACACAAAAGTTCGCATAAGTGTTTTTTTTTAACAGAGTCATCAAATTTGGTGAAAATTCCTAATAATTTACTTAAATATAAATGATCATATAATTTAACAGAATACCAACTGGACTGACATTCGTTTTAAAATATTACTCTTCCGCGTAGGCTTTTATTCTTAGTGTCAAACCATAAACAACTCGATTTTACTACAGAGTGCGTTAAAACCAGTGAAATCTGGTCTTGGTTTGTAAATATTCATGCATGAACTAACATTCCCACTGGGATTATCACCTGCACTGCTGTTGAACCTTAGGCTAATATATATTGTTTACTGGTAATGTGTTACTTTTTAGCTACATTTGCACTGTATCCATATATTCTTTTTTTTTTTAAAAAAAGGACCAAAGAATCCGTTATGGAATTTTAGAAAAATTTGTGGAAAGCAGAACTCTACGTGAAATTACGGGTTTGTCCTAAAAAAAGTCACTATTTTAGTAATCATGGATGCAAGCTATAAAAAGTTATATATATATCTATATATATATAGATATATATATAATGCACAGTATATATGACAATCTGTGATAGTAATTTAAAGAGAAATTACTTTCAAGAAGTTAATTGACGTTAATAACACCCATTTTCCACTATCTCTTGGAATAACGGCATCTTATGGTGTTCAGGTATACAAAAAACAAAAACTGTCTGCGCTTCTTACCCTAATAAAGTTGGCAACAAATATATAAACATAATGTAAATGAGAGGTTTTGGTTATATGAATTGGCCAAAGCATAATTAAGCTCACTTGGCCAATTCATAAAACCAAAACCTCTCATTTACATTATGTTTATATATTTGTTGCCAACTTTATTAGGGTAAGAAGCGCAGACAGTTTTTGTTTTTTGTATACATTGTACAGCCAATACACTGTTTCTTGCAGCATGCTTACACCTGTTTGGTAGGCCTCGTATTATACATTTGTATTATTTGAGCCTGAGACTAGCTTAGCGCACCGACATTTTTCTTTTCCCTGGTGTTCAGGTATGCATTTGTTAAAGGTGTTATAGTGTTGTCTAATCTGTTATGGTTATGTTTACCTAAATAGGGATTTATCCAGTGTTTACCCAGATCGTCTTCGGAATAATTCTTCCCCTTTTGGATATGAGTGTCCGTAGCTGGAAAAGGTGGGTTTACGAGTTGTCTTCATCTTGGATGATCCCAATAAATAATTGGTTGAAAGTCATTGATCTATACATTGATCTATACACAGCCCCGGACTGACCATGTGGCATGTCTGACCATCATCTTTACATTCTTATGTCACAGTAGATGTAGGCGCTCGACAGAAACTGCGAAGAAGATCAGTTTAGCAGTTGGAGTAAAAATCTTTTATTGGGGCAACACTCTTCTTCTGATGGAAGCTACCACCAGTGACCACCAGAACCACTGTTGTAAATTTTAAATGCTTAAAGTATGAAACCATAATGTGCATCCTTTGGAATATATTTTTTAAAGGTCAGATATAAACAAACCTCTTTTAGTTTTGGTGTTCTGTTTTTTAGTTTAGGGTTAGTGTTAGGACTTGCATAATGCTAAGTCCACCATGAAGCTTCCATCTTATGGCCATACCATTAACTATATCTTCACGTGTTTGGCACGTGTCAGGTCCTGGAGCTGCCTGTGTGTTTCTTTTGTATCTTTGTTTTTGTTTCATGCTTCCTTGTATTCATGTCCATTCGGTTGGCTGTGTCTGCATGACATCACCTATACCGTCGGACCATGTCTGATCATGAACCCTGCAGGTACGGCTTGCACTTACCCTTGTTTTTGTCCTTGATGGGTATTTAGACAAATGACCTTTTTTTTAATTAAGGTGTAGTCTGGATCTGGTGCACGCGGCATGTATGGTGTTACTTTTTGCTGAATAAGTGGCTTTGCTTATTGGTAGCTTTATCTATTTTTGGCCATTTGGCAACATTACTTCCATCTTGATGCTAAACAGAGCAGGAGCGGAGAACAGGTTTGCACTTAGATTGATAAACAGATGCTGAGCTGATCTGACACAGCTGCCACCGCTGAGCTAGAAAAAACAGGTCAAGGTTATTAGTGGAAAGTGCAGTCCTGTCTCATCGCTACAAGCAAAAACAGAGCCACGTGGAGCCACGGTGCCTTTCCAGAGGTTTTTCCCTTTGGTTACAAAGGACTTGGGCACATTTGACGAATTAACTTTAATTACTCTTTGATGGTCCCTCACGAAAAACATTAAAAAATCTTAAATTCAATTAGGCATTTACTTTTTCTTGTTTTTTTTTTGTTAAACATGTCAATTAGAAGGGTATGTTCTAAATGCTTAACCCTTGCAATGTTATGCTCTGGTATGGAATAGGTTAATATAGTGTGGGAATTTAAACATGAATGGAATAAACATACGGCTCCTGAATCTAAGGCGAGACCAACGACTGATTAAGGTTTGAGTCTTTACAGCAGGAGAAACTGGCAGACTAGACAGGGGCCGAATGGGGCCGATCTGCCGGCAGATTCTGTGTTTCTATGTAAGTCAAGTTGGTTTTCATGAGGTTTAACAAGACATTAAATCATTAAATATGATTTAAGTCTTAAAGTATCACGGTCATATAAGACTTTGACACCCTCTTCCAAGGTTGTTGATGTTTCATTGATTGCCTAATCCTTCTATTGGGGGGTAACGGTTCATCAAGAATATACCTGGTCAATTAGATGGCCATAGATATGGCTGCCTTGCTATTCTTCTTGTTTACATGGAAGACCGGACAGCAGAGCGGTGGCACAGAAGACAAGCCCTACACAGTGGTCCAGTTATATAGCGCTGGAGACGCTGACTTGGGGTTTGTCCTCTTATAATGCGGAGTGACATGAGCTGGTTGAGATGTTCAACCCCTTTATGCCAATTTGTTGATTTTATTAGGTTGTTTTTTTTAAAAAAAAAAATTATTTCTTCAAATTTGAAGTTTAGATGATTACGGGCTTCCAAGCTCTTCTTGTAGACCAAAAATGGTAGCTTCTCATACCCTGTAAACGGAAGTAGAGCAGATGACAGAGGAGGTGGCAGGCACCAAAGTATTTTAAAACATCGAGAACTGTACCATCTTTTGCTGTGCAGGCAAACGTTCTATTAAGATTAAATGACGTCTGAGAGAGCTTTAATGGTTGGAGAGCTTTATTTCATCCAAACCACCAACCAAACTAGCAAATTGTCCTCATTGCCTACCATCCTGTCTCTCCCAGGAACCCCTTCATTTTAATGATTATTTTCGTATGTAATAAAAGGTTATAACATTCCAATGGCTGAATCAAGCCTACGTATCATTCATACATAAACTATCCCAGATATAAGACGTAGGAATTGTTTCAAAACTGAAGATCTACAAGGGATAATGTTCTTCAAAGGAACAATTTATTGTTAATCCCGTTCACATTTATTGTGAATGCCTGGCAGTTAATATCTATACATAACTTAAGTCATATTGCATTTTTTTGAAATAAATTCTTTAGATCTGAGTGGATAAGTTGGAATAATGAAAGATTAGATGGTTGGCTTATTGCTGAAATAGATAATATGGACCAAATGCCCAAATTTATTGAGAAAGGCATCTTCTGGCATTCTAGAAATCGCATTATTTTCAATTGATCTGAGCTGTCTAGTGTCAAAGGTCATTTTTAAAAATTTTAGAAAAATATTCTCCCGTGATGTGTGCAATGGCATTCTTTTTTTCACATTTTCTAAAAAAAAATAAAAAAAACCTTAATTTTTACAGAATTAAATGTAATAAAATAACAGTATAATAAATAAAATATATTTTAAATGGTAAAAACAAATAAAAATATAGTGTATATATATTTAATCTTTATTTATATTCTTGTTCTTTAAATATACTTTTAATTGCTCAGCCATTCTTAGTTTAAAGGTTCTTTTCTACCAATAACTTTACTTAGATAGGACTTTTCTTAAATGTATCCAGCCTAAGGCATTGCAGAAGTACATTTACCACTCCACCCCCCCACACACATTTATCTAGTGCACATTTTTTTTAAATCTACAATTTAGTAATAAATTATCTAAAAAGACACAGGTTATTTACGGTGGTCCTCAAAAAACATCTAAAAACACATTCGGATGTTGATTTGCCTTTAACCTGATCACACGTATAGATTACGCCGTTTAATCCAATAGCGTACAAAACTCTGCCTTTTTTAAATTTGTTCTAAAACCACAGTGTTCCACGATTAGAATACTCACAATCGAAGAACGAGGAATTATTGGACAGATACTGGAAGACTGGATGTATTAAAAAAAAAAAAAAAAAAAAAAAAAAAAGACAATAGCCAGATAAACCTATCTGATCTCGGTTTGAGACAAACAGTGAAAGGCCACAGTGCACGGGTAAAATTCTCATTGAATGGGTCTGAATTGGAAGATGTTGGCCCTGCAGGCATGTAGATGGGGCCAGTGCATTTTCCATTAGAGAGATACACTGGCTCAGAACATACCATTGATTTTTTTTTTTATATTCTTTTTTTTTTTTTTTTTGTCTATTTATGAGATGCTGCTGAAAGTGCTTTTAGATTTAATTGAAAAGAGATGTTTTAGAATAAAGTAATTATACAACTGTGACTTAATATGTTTTTTAAAATAATATATAAATGTATTTAATCCTGATTTTATAAATGTATTTAATCCTTATTTTATATATTTTTTTATTTTTTTTTTATTTTTTTTTTTAAATAAAATGACTAATTAGAATTTGAAATATGGTGTATTAAGATGATCTATTGTACTATATGATTTTATTCTTCAAACTAATATGCTTCACATATCGGGTTGGGTTATAGTTTTAAAGAATTGAAGTAAGGAGACCTATTTGTCCATCGGACATACTGAGATATAGGAAGTAAACAACAAAAAAAAAAAGGCAGCGTTCCACGGTGCTGCTCAGTGGCCGAATAAGCCGCAGTAGACAATAACACCCCGAGGGCAAAAAGACCAGATGCTTCATTTCTTAGCGAAATACTTTCATCTATATTAGCATATTAAACTTCCATCTGATAGTATTATGTGATTTGTAGTCTAGTCTATGGGAAAGAAAAAGCAGCAAAATAAAAAAAAATAAAAAAATAAAAAAAAGAGAAAATATTTTGTCCTGGATAACTTATTTCTTATGAAAAACAGGAGGTTTTATTAAATTTTACAAATGCACAGAGTAGATGCCAACCCGAGCATTCAAGGTCAGTGACGTCCCTCTGCCAGATGTTCTGATACAGAAAAGAGGGCAGAAGTGACTGTGATTCACTGAGACATTTTTTCTTTTCTTTTTTCTTTCTTTCTTTCTTTCTTTCTTTCTTTCTTTCTTTCTCTTTCATGATTCAAGTTATATTGAATTTTAACCTAAAAATGTGCCTTCTAGTGAGGCTTATTATAGTTAGCAGTGTAACAAAGAGAGGTATAAGGTAGAGTTGCTATAATTATTGACATAGTTATTATATTTTTTATTACATATATGTTTTTTTTAATTCTTGGGAAGTAACATTTTTGACAGCAAAACGTGATAGGAGAATAATGCACACAATATTAACCATTTAATGGTCCATCACGAAGCTTGTATAGTATTGGCTCAATAATGGCACCAACCAAATGGCCCCTGATAACGACACTTATAAAAAGTTTGACTTTTCAGGAGGTAAAAATATTCCAAACTAAATGACCTTTATTGAAGCAGGAGTTTCAGCCCTTATATACAAATGAGAAAAGCACCGAATTGTTATGTTATGCTCTACTTGTTATGACCTATTTACGGATATACCTATATACTATATACATCGATAAATAATGATGCGAGTTATAGAGTGTCTAAAAGTTTCATTTCCCAGCCCATCTTACTCAGAGCTTTCCCTCGTCTGGGGCAAAAGATGGCGAGCCGGCCTTCTGTCACACCAGTCAAATGCCCAGTGAGCCACTGGTCAATAGTGCCACACACAGCGCATGCAGACATTGGCTGGGTATGCCCAACCGCACAATACATGAGCATAAGAATGTGAAGTGTGACCATGCATATTCTGCCGTCGTCGGTCGCAATTTAAGTCATCAGGAAGCCGCTGGCCTTAAAGTGCCAAGATTGCCCGGTCGATACCTAGTGCTGGGGTTAGCCATGTGGGGGAGGACTAAGTAAGGGAGTAGTATGAAAAGTGAGAGGTTACGACCAAACGCCTGTACTATCGCAGGAGAAAAGAAAGGTGACCCGAAGAACTTGGGAAACTACGAGTCAAACCTCAGCATAGCTGAGAATATTTTGACATTTTTATTTACCTAATGATAAAAAAACAATTTTTTATTTTTTTTATATATTTAGTAATAGGTTAAAAAATATATATTGCTAAACCCTTGTAATGTATGATCCACGTTTCGTTATTCTAAGAAGTAAGTACTGTACCATTGGCTCTTTTCTTGAAGATGCATTGCAATGTCCGGCCTTTACATATTAAAGGCGTTAGTGAGGCGTTTCCCCCAAAAACTTATCCCTGAGATAATCTTGAGACTAATACATAAGCAAAACTTAAATAGGAAAACAATTGCCCTAAATTATTGGGACTTTAATGTGACATTACTAATAGGCAGATAAGAATGTTTGCATTAACCACCATCCCAAGGACTAAAAATACATTATGAATGACCTTCTATTTTTTTTTTTTTTTACATAATTACAGAAGCGCTAGATATGTACATTCTTATCTGGGGCATTAAAATCCAATATTATTAAAACACGTGGCAGTTCAGTGCTGGATTTATCACGCATATGACTCTCTTTAAATAGTCTTGGTAAGGTCCTGCTGAGGCTCAATAACAAATTCCCTTCATTCCTTCGCACGCTTTATAATTTGCAGCCAGGACCTCTTCCCCTCATTCCTTAGGAATGGGTGCATTTTGGGGACTCAATGTACCACCTGGAGGCTTTAGTGGTTAATACTGACGCTCCACCATATGGAATTAAGGTCACCAAAACACTAGGCAGAAGGCTATTTAGGTGATCCAAGTATTTGTTTCTGGGTTCAAAAGCCACTATTAGTCTAATATTTTCTAATATTTGTACTGTTACTGCTTGTAATGTGATCACAAAAAGGAATTGCATCTCTTTGCGAGGGACAGACTAATTTTGGACCCAAATCCCTTTGTTTTGGTAAAGTCTCGCACTCTAGTCATGTCTCTGACTGCACTCCTTAAACAAAACCGTGTCCCATTTTAAATGGTTGAAGGTATGTATTTGTTATTAAGAAAACATTTCTTGTAAACCCTCAGAACTTTTCTTGGTTCCCCCTAAAGACTCTGGATGAACCACCGCTTCTCTCGGTCTCTGGGTCGTCACAGAGAAACTCCGTGTCTGTCTTGCGATGTCAGCGTTGGGACCTCCACGGATGGTGGCGAGACCTCCCACCCGCATCTCACAAGGTGGGCCGCCCAGGTAGCCGGCGCCAGGTCAAATAACTGCAAAATATGGCACCAAAGAACGATGTATATTAAAGTATTTTGTGAGTATTTTAATATGCATAATTTCTAAGTCTAAAAAAACTCTCCTTATGGAGAAGCTGCAGCTCCAGAACCTCCGCTGGGTCCAAAGATTTGCAGCACGACTTGCCTACTTGAAATAGCCAATCGATGAAAGGAAAGCAATCCAATTGAAATCAGTGGGAGCTCTTTCCAACCATATGCACAGGGGGGTCTCATTAGACCCCCTTACAGTGTCCGCCCAGCCAGCGCAGGAGTCAACTGACCATAAGTATATCACTGGAAGGAGATGTGTTCAGCCGAACATGTTTCCTGCGCAGAAAATACCAAGGGGTACGGGAAATAGGCAAATGCTTACCCCCCCCCCATGTATTTTCAAGAGGGACGCCACGTAAATTTTAAAGGGACCTCCTAGCTCTCACGGATTAAAAAAGGATAGAGTGGAAAAGTTGAGTGTCCCTTTAAGAACAGACTTTCTTTAAGAGCAGAAGATATAGGCGTGAATGTTCATTCATTTACTATTTGAAAAAAAATAAAGTTATCCAAGTGGTTTTGTTGTCTTAGAAAAAAACAAAACAAAAAAGGGGGCTGTTATTCCATTTAAATTTGTATTAATTAGTTGATGGCACTAAAAGCTATTTGGTGATTTAAGGTGATTTAAGGTATTTGGTGATTTAAGGTATAAGCTTAATTTGTAACACTATGGATATAGTATTCACTTCACGGAGCAAAGGGTTGCTTTGTTCGCCCAGTAATGTGTCAGGAAATCCTGTATCTGTACCGTTATTTATGACCAATTTCCTCATCTGGCCACCTTCAAAGACAGTATTCGGGAGGCCCATTACTTTAGCCAATGAAGCTTCTGATGCATAAACTGCCATCAGGGGTCACGGCGGGGCAATTACACTTTATTTCTTATCAGATATTTGGTTTTAACGAGAATTTCGGTTTGATGACTTTCGCAAAAAGAAAAAAAAAAGGATGCAGTAGCTCAGGTTTGTCGTGATCCAATAGGAAGCATAGGAGAGGTGGCTGAACACAAATTTGGGTTAAAAACACAAGGATTTTGTGTTTTTTTTTCTGGGTCGGCTGTATAGAAGCAAAATCCACAGGGAGACTGACTTAAGAGAAGATGAATAGCTAGGTAGATCAATCTCCATACACACACACCTGGATACTTTAGAAGCGGGCTGACCCAGAGACTCTTAAATATTAACCCTTTAACAGCCTATTGTGAAGTTTCTATGTAGTGACTCACCAAATGTGTTAACCTAATGGGTGATATACCGGTCCTCATAGAAACCTTGACTTGTGACTATTGAAAGGTACACGTAATTGAATCACCTGCATTCAAGCAGAGATGTCAGCCATAACACACTGGTAGTGTGATGGAATCTACCAGCAACCCAGGAATCTGAATGTGTGTGACTTTTAGGTTGTGCACTCTATTTTTTGTTTATTTTTTTTGTGCATATTTGCGGGTTCTGATCAAAATTCAGGGTTGAGCACACAGGTACTTCATTAATGGTGTCCTGAGAAGGCTTTAAGTCGCGTGAGAGTCTCGTTTGGGTTAAAATGCAGTGCAGCCCCACTGATTCGGCTCCTTGGTAAGCAATATTGTCATGAAAAATTACATAGGACTCGCCAAACTTGGGGTACTTTGACGTAAGCAATATATGGTTATATAATGTGACGGAATCCCCGATATTTATGCCCCAGATATGTGTTTATGAATGGTATTTGCTGGGCATTCTTGTTTGTTTTTTTTTGTATTTATTGGTCATTATTATTCTAGCAGCAACCGGGAAATTTGAATGTTTATGCTTTTTAGGTTGTGCGCTCCCCATTTACCATACGGGTAGTAAAAGCACCTACTGGGAGCATTATATCCGATCACAGCGGTGTAGAAAAGGAAGAAGTCAGCTCCAGACTTTGCGCCTCTGAGAATCTGCCCCTTCACCCTGAGACCCTGATATTGGGGCAAAAACCCTGAGACTATGGCTCAAACTCAAAGTTTCCAGGCAAGCTTATATATTGATCTCGTCAATATCTTTGTTTAGAAATGTTGCCATACTTCATGAAATTTTAAAAAAAATATTAGTAAAAAAAACTAATAATTTAAATTTCTGATGTCATAATTCTTCATCTTCATCAAAAAAAACTACCCTGTTGCCTTCTTCATCTTAATTCTTGCCTGGCGTCCCAGTTACCGCGTTGGAATTCTCTTTTCTCCCTCTATCTCTCACCAATGAGCCAAGAGGCCAACTTCACTTCCGAATTCTAACTCCTCTTCTCTCCGCCGCTGACTTCATAAATATTTGGATTGCTGTAAATTTCTTAATTGAAGCAATTGATTTTTTTTTTTTTGTCGCCTGAAAATGCATACGATATCTTAATTTATTAAAACCCCCGTAACGATATCCTGTAGGCTTAAATAGAAGTCATTTGTAAACTTTAGTGATGTATTAACAATGTGTAGGCATTTCGACGCATATCTTAAAAAGTGCAACATTAACCGGAAAAAACCTCAGGAAAAAAAAAAAAAAAATAAAAAATAAAAAATAAAAAAAAAATAAAATAAATTAAAAAAAAAATAAAAAAAAAAACCAAAAGGGCCTCCAGCTTCTATCTTTCCCTTCGCGCTGCATTTTAAGGTCTGTGTTTAAAATACTGCCAGTCTGTCTGAGTGACAAATGTAACTGAATAAAAATTACTTATTACAAGCTGTCAGGTTGGCTCACTCACATGGTAGGCCAGAGGCATTGTGCACAAAATTCTGATCTCCACCTTGACAGAACTAGCACTGGCTTTAAAATCAAACGCTTTAAGTCAGGAGTACAACACAATAATTTCACTTTTTTTTTTTTTTTTCATAATGCGGCATTTTAAAACATGTTCAAAGCGCGTGCTGCTGTCATTTTGTACCTGGGTTGTAAGTAACCGGTTAATTTAAGGCTGTCATCTAATCCCTTTTTGTTCGTGTCTACTAGCAAAAAAAGTCAAATAAACCTCGCTACCATTTCACCTTAAAATATTACCTGACATGAGGTACATTTATCAGAAATAAATATATATATATATAAGCATATTCTAAGCAGGTAGACGGCTGGCCTAAAGCGAGGTTGCAATCAACCTCCATCCCTATCCTTCGCGTTTTGCCAATGTCTAGAACTCTGGCGTTGTTGAATATACCAAGAATGTAACAGCTAAATACCGAGCACATGGGGGAAATCGGTAAATCAGTTTATTACCAATTCATATTAAAATTTATATTAAAAATGCCCGGAAACAGGCAGAGAAACTGCCGTAGAATATGAGGGCCAGAGTACCATCACGGGTACCGCTAAGCACAAAGGCTCTCGACGTCTATGAAGCAATAGGATGCCGGCATAAAGGAGAAACCACTTTCTTTTAGGCATTTATCTATGAAGGGGGTTCTCTAAGTCAAACATTCAGAGGTGTCGCCCCCATTTCACACACCATACTCAGCCACGCACATACAATACACTCACACGCAATACCATCCGCACGCTACACTCAGCTTACCTGGCGGTCACTGGGCTCCGTTCACTCTGTTATACGATGCTGTCAACGGGGTTTGGCTTCAATAATGTGTTTCGAACCCCTGCTCCTCTGCGTTTTACTAGAGATGGCCACGCTGGATCCCATTGTACATCGCTGCAGGATATGACGGCGCTACATATATTAAGAATCAATGTAAACACACGTTATATAACTGTAAAAAATATATTGTAATAATAATAATAATATAATAATGATATAATTTTCACAGTAGGAAAATACATTTTCATGATTGCCTCCCAAGAATATGCTCGTTACCATTCCGTCTTAAATTCATTGTTCTAATGATAAAATGTTATTTGAAAAATACCAATAAAAAATGAATAAAATATATTCCCAGTTTTATATATATATAAAAGCATTATTTTTTTTTCTAGGCGTTAGAACGCAGCATATGACACCGAAAAGTATCAATATTTGTTCCGCGCACACGGACGCCGTCCGCTCTCTCTCTCCGCTCACAGATCACTGACCCCGCTCGCCGGTTCATTTGGTACCTTGACGATTCCAGAACTCACGGTTTACGCTAACGCCGTTCCGATGCCTAAACACAAAAGCTCACTGTAAGCTATGTGTGTCAGAGAGACGGGAATTCGATGTGATGGTTCCAGGGGACGTAAGAGGGGAACAGCTGATTCACTGTGACTGATTTTATAGTTGGTCATGATGCGTTCAGTATGTGAAGTTCCCATCTGCGCTGGTGTCTGCCTACCAGCCACCCGTCGCTGCCACGTTGGCAAAAGAAGCCTCGTTGCCGAGTAGGATCTGAATGGACCTACAGATGCCTCCCTTTACCCCAAATTTAATTTGACAATGTTCACATCCAGTTAAGGCCTAGAGTGCTTGTACTTGTCACTTGGCATAAATAAAGAGAAATAGTTCCCTCTTTTCTATAAAAGTGAAACGAAATCGCCGCCGGGAAAAAAAAAATCCCTCCAGATGAGATTTACAGGAAAGAAAAAAAAAAAAGGGAAAAAAAAAATAAAAAATCGAAGCGTATTTCGTTTTTTTTTTGCTTTTGACCGGACTTTGTTTTTGTACGCGGTCTATGGTTTTTATGGAAAGAGGAGAATATCTGGAGTTTTTTTTGTAACGGAACCTCGTAAATTGAATCAATCCTAGGAATTGCCTGAATCCGCGTTCCGTGCGATGACATCACTGACGGTATTTGAGTGTGACAATGACAAGCCGCCGTTGGAACGTCGATTTCCGCTGCTGGTGACAATCCATTTTGGAGAAGAAAGATCTGAAGTGTTTACGCATCATCGTGGCAGTTTTGCCTACCTGAAAGCATCGTTAGACGCTATGCTCATTTTTCATGCTTTAGAAGGAATTTCAGAATATCTCGAGGAAGGAAAAATTCCACAAGGAAAATAATTAAAAAAAAAAAAAAAAACAGTAATAACATGCAGATATTCAAATGGCCAACTTTAGCATTATTTAGCATTACCTATTCCTCCAATTATTAAACAAAAAGCAGCAGTGAAACCTCGTATTCCCCGCGGTATAGTTAAATAGATCTAGTTTAACTAAACCCTGATTTTAATTTTAGCTCTTTTTTTTTATTTTATTTTTTTAAATGAGCCGTGTAATTATTAAAGCGGTGGAAACTAGAGAAATAAAAAAAAAATTTGAAAAAAAATATTTTATATTTATTATTACTACACTTTTTATTAGTGTATTTAAATAATGGTAATTTTTTTGTCTTTAAAGCATATTCAAAACTCATTTTGCCCCTAAAGCAATGCACATGTGTGTATGTCCTTGTCTTTGAAATGTTTTTTTTTTTTAAATATTGACCTATAAAAAAAGCCAAATTCAGTAAGATTCTTTAAAAAAAAAAACCATCTAGCCACCAGTCATTCCTCTGCCCGTTTCTGGCTGGACCTTTTTGGTGGTCCTCGGCGTGAGCCGACAGAAAATACCTGAAGTCACCAAACTGGTTCAGATTCCGGAATAACGTAACTCCAGACACGTGCTAACGCAAGCGTGGGGGAAAGTGATAAAGGAGTGATGGGAGTGATAAAGGAGTGATGGGAGTGATGGGAGTGATGGGAGTGATAAAGGAGTGATAGAGGAGTGATGGGAGTGAAAAAGGGCCTCTGTACACCTATGAAGAGATTCCATTAACAATCAGCCGTTTCCAGCTACAATAGTCATTTCCAACATTAACCCCGTCTGCGCTGGATTTCTAATTCATTTCATGTTAGTTTAATGGACAAAATCTGCTTTTATTTAAAAAACAAGGACATTTCTAAGTGACCCCAAACTTTTTTGGTAGTGCATACGCACACACTATATGTATATATATATATATATATATATATATATATATATATATATATTTATATACTTCGTTAGGTACATTGGAAACTATTTTATAAGGCTCTGACCCACATATAAATAGAGAAAAACAATGAAAATTGAGCTGGCCTTCACAGATTTTTCCCAAACAAATTATTAACCCCTTTATTAAAATGGGTTAAAAAAAAAAGTACATTTTTTTGGATCAGGAAGTAAGTTGGGGAAAATGTTCGGCATGAACGGTAAGGCAAATGAAAGCCTGATGAGAGTCGAGGAGATCCGTGATAACGCCACAGCAGGAAATGAGCTCGTAACTGTGAAGAGATAGGAGAGGAAATTGAAGCCGTTCGGGAAGTGGGACATTTACTTCTTCGCTACCTGAAACGACAAGGACTGTAAATCTCACGGCCCCCGGCTTTCCGTGGCTAGATGGGAACTGACACTGGCTCTGTTTGGCCCGTGGCTCTGTTAGCATCTTCGCATTTCTTCCCGAAAATACACGTACATCACAAGGACATGCGTACTAACTATAAGGAAGCGCTTACTGCGCAAGCAAAACACTACACACAGAGAATATTCCTAGGAACATCAGCAGAAGGATGAGGTCATTAGTATGACATCATTAGAGGGCAAAAAAATACAGAAATATATTTATTATTATTTCATTATTGTATTATTACATTATGATTATTATGACGATTATTATTATTATAATGTTGATTATTATTATTTATCGTGTCATATATAGTGGGAAAACAGAATGTGACAAGTAGTGCATCACATATTAATTTGGACTTAGTGAAACCAAAGGAGCTTACAATTTAGATGAAGGGGTGTGTGTGTGTGGGGGGTATAATACACAAAAAGTAAAAGTGCAAAGGCTTGTGGTGGAGCAGCCACACTAGTGTGTTAGATGTAGGTTTGGGAAACTGCTTTGTAAGTAATTGTTGAGATCTTACATTGAATCTTACAGAGAGCAAGTGAAGAGAGTCGCAAGCGATTGGTATTAGTAATTTGGATGGGCAATAAATATAAACCCGGTAGCCACATTAAGAATCGTCTATAAGGGGCCAAGCCGGGTATGAGGATGAGTTTTTTTTTAAAAAAAATAGCTTGAAGCTTCTCTGTTGTCCGCTGAAGAAGACTGGGTTGCAGTAGTCAAGAAGGGAGATAATGGGGCATGAACTTAAGCTGCATCACAGAGGGTAACATGCTGTGTACATCTGTAACAGTTAAGAAGCCTTGTCACTACCTGCATAAATAAAGAGGGATTTTTTACTGCTACCCAAGGAGCCCACTGTCCATGACTTTTTTGCTCATGTGGATTCCTGTTTCGCTGGCTGCTCCTGGAACTTGACCTCCTCGTTGGGTTCTTTGCTGATCATTGTGTTTCACATGGAGCTTCCGGTGCGTTTTATTCTCTGTTCAGACTAATATAATGGCATAATTGGCTTTCAAAGTCCTGTTCTATCCATCACACAAAGTAGCCCGTATGTAAATCCTACCTGTTGTGATAATTACACCCTAGTGGCTGTATGTGAGATTGCAAGTACAACATAGAAAGTGACACCTGTATCATTTTCCCCCCCAGAACATATATACATTTCACACATTTCTGACCATTGCATTTAAAGCACTGGCCTACAGACTACTTTTTAATAAATTTACAATAAATGGACAAAATTGGGTTCATTCACCTTTTGATAGAGCTGCGCTGTATCACAGAAATCCATGGTTTACTTTTTAAGAAATCATTTTATACATTTAAAAAAAAATACATTTTTTACTTTTGCTTTTCAAATTTGATGTAATAAATGATTTTCTTTCCTTCAAAGCAAATAGACTCAAACCAGCTCCTTTTTAATTATATATATATATATAAAAATATGTTCATGTCTCCAATTCATAGAACACACAACCTGGGTTGTGAATCAACAGCCCCTGACAAAAACACTTATTTTCTTTTTTTTTCACATCTATTGTTCATGAAGTTCCAGTAATTCCGATCTCTATAATAATAAAAAAAAAAAGAGCTAGCGTGCTTGGAGAAAATCCAAACTGACTCATTTTAAATAAGGTTAATTAAGACCAATGCATTGATCTCAAGCCAGACGTATAAAATTCTGATGTTTATTTTGGTATTTCAGCAATAGAAATGTAATTATGTAAATTACGTCTTTTATCTCTTTGTCAGTTTGCAATTAAAAAATGGCAAAAAAGTTAAACTGTATTTAAGGGCGAGAGATTTTACCGGGGATATGGCTTTCTGCTTCATGTTGAATTTGCTGGTGCATTTTTTTCACTACATCTATAAGGGATATCAAATTGGAATAATAATTCAAGAATTTAGATTTTTTGTTTTACAGTGATCATTAGAGGTTTTGGATCATTATTCAAATTTACTAATACATATTTTTAAAAAATATATATTATTGGAATAAAATCATATTTTTTAACATACTATTATTATTATTTATTGATTTGCATAGTGCCATCATATTAACGATTAATAGGAAAAATTACATGACTGGTAGTAGTAGCTACAGGTCAGAGTGTACCTGCACAACATTAGTTTACAATAGCTGGGGTGGTAAAGATTAGCCACGACTACCACAGTTTACAATTCGCATGGTATTCAGCCAGTAATGGCTGACTGTATCTCATCTCTCATGAAAAGGTTAGTGTGTAGTGTAGGCCACAATGACCCTGGGCTATAACTCCCATGACGTTCAGCCAGCAATATGGCTGCTGAATATTACTGTAGATGCGGTCAACCAAAGTAAGGGTTTGTACTGTAGACTTAGTGTGGTCCCCCCCTAAAGCCCAGTCTACGGTTACAGCTACTATTCACATAATATTCCCACTGTTGCTGCTCAACATCATGGGAGTTGAACTTCCTGGCTCCGGCTACCCTGAGCACCCCGTTTGCGGGATGTGGGTAGGAGGTCCCGTTGATGTTGCGGGTGGTCCCGCTGACATTGTGGGACACAAGACTTTTGTAATGGGAAAGTGAGTGGAGTGTGGGTGATGCCGCAATGGAGTCTCGAGCCAAACCCGAAGAGTTCCCAGGTAGGTGTGTACTGTTGTGTAGCAAAAAAAAAAGAGGGTAGTTAGAGAGAAGTAAAAAGTGAACATTACGGCTGGGAACCAAAATTTGCAGTTTTGGAACAGCTGATGGCTCTGAATCATGAGATGTGCATTTGACAGCAGCTGCAGTATCAATCCATAATGATATAAAAGCTAGCCTTTGGCACTCCAGTTGTTGAGTATTCACTTCTCCATGGTGCTTAACATACCAGACTGGCTAAGAGTCATGGGAAATGTAGTCTGAATAGACTGAGTATTAACTTGCCCTAGCTGGAATACATGTTTGAAATAAACTACTTTGTGTCTGCAGCCTGTAAACTGTGCCTCTGCCCTGGAGAGGACTCTGTGCCTGTACAGGAGCAGCTGTCAGGGTAAAGGGGAAGAGACCAACTAGAGGGAGAAGAATAGAGCAGACCAAACCCCTCCAACAGCAGGGGGGTGTACACAAATAAACACAAGCGTTTTTTGCTGCTGACTACAAGGTTTCTCTTCTGCTCTGTATGCCTAGTTGACCTATTCTAAACAGCCTACTGTTTCTCCCCCCCTGCTCCAGTTGGCCTCCTTAAATTTCCAGAGGGATCACTTGCCCTCCCCCGGACATCCTATAGTTTGTCTTTTTTAGGTGTTTGTCAAAATTATTTTGGTGACATTTAGTTTAAAACTTCACCCCAATAAATCTGAGATTTGGGTTTCAATTGGGGGGGTTAATAGGGAGGAATAATTAATCATGCAGGTCCTAAGTACAGACATTTGAGATGGCTGCTCCCATAGTATACACATAAAGTGGGGATTTAACAGATGGGATTATTTAATGTATTAGAGTATAGTAAAATGTAAAGTTTGGGGGAAAAAAGGCAGATTCGCTTTATTATACACCTTTTTAAGCACCATACCAATATTTTTCTGTCTACAATTGAATGTACAATTGTCTGGGTATTGAATTGTTGGGACGCCACCTGCTCGACTGGAACGTAGATGGAAACGAGGGAACAAACAGCATTATTTGTTATAAAACATAACATTTCTCTTGTTGTTTAGCCTAATTACTGCCGGCAGCTGCACAACCGAAAAAAAACCCCCAAAAAACTGTTGTGAATTTTGCAAAGAGAAGGATTTTTTTGGTGTAATTGGATTAAAACCCAATGAGGCTAATATGCCAAGTCATGAGTTTTTTATGACGATTGAAGAGCATTAAATTAATGTCTTAATCAAGATCCCATATAGACCGCGTTGGAGCCACGTTATATTACTATTCATGGCCAGTTTCATTCCATAAATATATCTTTCTCGTTAAATCAAGCTATTTAGGGTTCGAAGACTTTACATTTGTTCAACATATATATATTTTTTATTGTTTAACTTGGCAGATGGGAGGAAGCTTGGACGCTGAATAGAGACTTTAAATGGCTGATGAGGGATCTATCAATGTAAGGGACATTTTTTTCTGCTGTATCACGGATAATACTAGCAGGGAAATGTCCCAAGTCGTTAATCTTAAATACATTAACATGCTTGTTTTGCATCTATGGAGAAAACAGGAAGTGGGTTACAACTTCCTGTTTGGGCTGATGGTAGGATTCTACTGTACTCAGCGCTGGGGGGGATCATGGAAGATGGAGGAAAATTTGTATGAAATGACCTGACTGTGTCTTAGGTGGAGACAAATGTGATGTCGGAACCGGAAAATATAATTTATAAATTATAGGTTTTTCTCAGGCTTGACAATTATATAGTTTATCAGCCTTAGATTACTGTGTGCCTATAGCTTTAAGATACAACCTGTTGTATAAGGGGACTTGTTTTTTTAAGATAAGTGGAAATATTTGGTGAGTCAAAATCCATACATATACCAGCTACCTTTGTAACATGCCTTTATGGGGAGGCCAACTTTCAGACCGGGCAATTCCAGCATGGAGCCCAGTAGAAGACAGCATGCCCAATGCATACAGTTAAGTCTGGTCCAACATGCGCTCAACTGACTTGATGGACTCCAGTCGCATGCTAATAAATCCAATTATATATTCTGAAAGTTACAGTAAAGTCCTTGACTAAAACTTGGAAGATTTGAGGTCCCACTCCTTCAAAAAAAGGGTTGAGGTAGAAGGGTAGAATAACCTGGTGGGTGGTATATTGCCCCCATCTCTTCCCCATTCCCTGCCATTGGATATGTAATTTGGCTTTAGTAAGTCTGCGAGTTGTGACTCTTGTCCAACACATTATTAGCCAACGTGCGAGCATTTGCACTTTAGTGAATAGACACCATAGAAGAAACATGGAGATTCAGCCAATGAGTACATTATTCCTAAAGCCATTGTTACCCCTGGTGGCTGTATGTGGAATTGCATGTAAAACAATCAATAAAGCTTCAAGCAGTGGCCCCAAATCATTAAATCAGAGGGGTACTGCCCTCCTCTGCTCCTCTATGATCCCCTTCGATGGTAAATGTTTATTTTTATTAAGAAATAGCCCTGCTTGAAACGTAGTGGCAAAACCATTACTATAGTAGTGATCCGCAATCTATTAAAACTGTTATGCGAGCATATATGCTTCACATTTTCATAGTCAGTGGGGTGAGGTGGGGTGTTTTAAGGGACCTATTATCATACCGGAAGCACTCTCCAGGTTTGGCTTAGTGGCTCCGGGAGTCAGAGCCGATTATTGCACCTCCAGGGCAGTGTTTTATCCTTGGGCAGGAAGGAGAAGTACTGGGCTTTGTCCACTTCCCTCCTAGGTCCTTTGATGTCTTTTGATGGCTAGCTCTACCACCCACACAGCTGGTCTCACCAATTCATCCCTACCTATCCTTCCTCCTAAGGTGAGGGAGACCTCCTGGAGACCAGGAAGTGGAGTAAGCAGTCGCAATTAACAGAAGAGGTTAAACCACGTGTCCCTTCCCCATTTAGCTGTCTCGTGTATCTGTTGGAAAACAGATAATTCACTTTTTTATGGGTTTAGACCTTCAATTGCACAACTTTTTGAACTTTTTTTTGGGCTAGATCGATCATTCAGACCTCAAAGATACAAGGACTGATTTATCGTGAGCGTCTTGGACTATAAATCAGCAGATTGCTGAGTGACAGCTTGAAACGCTCGTGCGGATTATTGCACCGTGATACACAACACCACTGTAGCCCTAAAGCATTACGCACAAAAAGCTTTTGTTCGAGGAGTCCGTGAGTTAAAACGCAGCCCTCGCGAAACACCTGGAGAGAGCTTTGTGGTGGATGCCAATTGTATTGAAGTCTTTGAAAGGCAGTAGAGTCATTAACACATTTTGAAAGCCAAAAATCTTCTAAAAGAATAAATAACTATGCGGCCATTATTTTAAAAATGTCTGCGCCCCTGTACGATGTTCCATTCGAAGGCACAAAAAAAGTTCATTGCGTAGGGTCACAAACCAAACAGAGATATGATATCGAGAATTGTTATTACCCTAATCAGTTTGGCAGATGCTTTCGGCTGAGTTACCACCAAGCCCGAAACGGTCATGTGGCTAATGCCTGGTGGGCCGCTTGCTGACAGCAGCCCCATACTCTGGTGCAGAAGTAGATCGGGTGCTACAGTGGCTGGATATGCCCGGCAGCACTAGCCACGGGTCCTTGATTTGGCAGCCGCTGGCCTTAAAGTGCCATGGTCGGCCTCATTATCCCCACACGGCTCTGGATACAGCTGGGCAGGGTCGGACTGGGAATGAAGAGGCGGCTCTGGCACTTTAAGGCCAGCGGGCGCCTGATGACGTGACAGACATGTGTATATGAGCGCTACGCACTATGTTTTTATGGCCACGTAGCTGCCACATGCACACTACAGCACTCCATCTGCCGCTTGAGAGTGGCACTGTCGGCTAGCGGCCCACCGGGGCATTTACCACGTGGTCAGTCCGTGACTGGGTTCAAATTAGTATCTTTGGATTTCTGGGCCGCTTTTTGAGACGTATCCCTTAACTATTTGTATTACATTAATGCTGATGAAGGGAGGATGTAGTTTCAGTTTTAATCACTAATAATCCTTTACTCTAGAAAAACAAACTCCATAATTTACTTGCTAGTTTTGTCCCACATAGCCCTACATTTAACCTTCTCCTTAATCTCCTTTATTATTTATTTTTCTAGTGAATAAATATACAGGTGAAGTTTAATAAATTTAATAAATTTAATAAATATGTTTTTTTTTGTTCATGAAAAAAAAGGTTCAAAATGGGCCTTCGGAAGCAATAGACATAGTCTGGCTCCATGAAATAAGTGATTTTGATACAGTTTTTTATTACTGCCCCAAAATCGGGCCTCTACGCCTGGGGACTCTCTGGGATTGACCCAGAGCCTCTGAGTAAATTGCTGCTTTCCTGGGTTTCCAGGCCCATTATTTAATTTGAGGGGCGTCCAGGCCTAGCTACCCAGAGCCCTCTGGGTGATGTCAGATAAAACCCTTTTTTATATATATTATAACCACGTGCGTGTAATATGTTGAACTTGACGGATAGGCTGTCAGGGAGATTATAGAGAACATGCGCGAGGGCTGTGCTGTTCTACTACTGTTTCAAGTGGAGATGTGAAGCGTTCCTGTTTTTTCCTAACAAAAACCTGGTTTTATCTGATTTTATTCCAATAAACTCCCTTTAGCTGCAGACCTGGAGCCGCCGTTGCTGTCAGTCATGAGATATTTTGGGTGACTTTCCCTGTCAAACACCACACTGAGCTGATGCTTTATGGCGATGCTAATGAAGTCCGTTCCTCCATAGACTTTCATAAGCCAGAGAGTCCAGCTGGGTGATTAAGTAATTGTTTCCCACAGACAGATAAGGAGTCGGGGTGTTTGTCCATGGCTAATATGCAGCTGCCTGAAAACATTATATTACGGGGCAAAAACTAGATAAAACTTCACTATTTTTAACAATGTATTTTGAATTAACCCGTTGTAGATTAGGAGCGCCTCTTTAGGGATGTTTCTACTTTAACGCCCATAGACATGGATGCCCACGCCTTGGATCTATTGGGTGGTTTCTATTTTAACGTCATTATTGCATCTTTTTCTTATTTCACGCATTCCAACCAATTGGAATGTGTGAAATTTCAGAATTTCTAAATGTCCAATTTCCGAATTTCTAAATCTTAGCTTAAAAATGCTTTTTTTGGTAAATATAGGTTTTTTTTGGACAATATAATCGTGCCAACATGTTTATTCTTCAACATTCCTTAATGGAATACGCAGATGCTTATTGAAAGAGAAAACGCACTTAATAGCTGTTAGCTTCCGAAAATGATTGCTTGATTGCGGCGTATATTCCTCCTAGACGGGGGAAAAAGAGGGGTCCATATGCATGTCTGAGCAGATAAAAGATACCTCAAGAAGATCCCAACTAGAGCCACGAATCAGAAATCCTTTCAGCTGTAAGCCGGCAGACTCTTCTGTCAAGCTTGGCTGACTAATTATTGCTTATAATTTGCATTAGGATTAATTAACTAATTAGAGAGGAATGTCTGAAGGCAAAGTTATGGCTCCGTGTGTCAAGCTGAGGACTTTAATTTATTCTGATATTTTTAATTATAGTCAGCTGCCGAATGTGTATTACATTGTCAGCTATTCACGGAGATAGCGAAGACGGAGAAGTCGGTGAAAGTATAACCAACGTTGGGTAAAAAACCCCCCAAAAAACACTATTTTCAAATTATTAACCAAATAGATGCCCGTGAATAAAAAGTACAAATTTTTCTAGGATAAAAACGTGGGTAGTTCATTTTTATAATTGAAAATTGCTTAAAGTGCGTAGTATGTCGGTAACCACTCAAGATAGTTTGTAGGTTACACTTATCAATTTAGTTTACTAAGAGGGGGGTGGGTAAATAGAACTGCCTCTCAGCAGAAGCGGTAGAGGGTAATACACTTTAAGCATAGATGGGATAGGCATATGGCTCCTGAATCTAATACGAGACCAACGACTGATTGAGGTCTGACTAGATGGGCCGAATGGGGCCGATCTGCCAACAGTTTCTATAGAACACTAGCCGCTTCCATAACACTAGTCTTAACCCTTTGGGCGTTGTGGAGGTTGGAAGGAATACCCTTTTGAAACCTCAGGGTTTCTGGTGAACGATCATAGGAGACCATAAAGACCTTCTCAATGGTTAGATTCATGGACTAACCAGAAGAACCTCACATTCCTTTTCTTGTTCAAATATAGGTTTGGGAGACAAGATAGAATGTTATATAAGCCCTCAAAACCTCAGAGGTCTCTTCATAAGGAATGATCTAAGAGCATTTTATACTTGTCTGCCTGAACTGAACCATAAAACAGCCTTAGATTAAGACTAAGGCCCCCGGCCAACCATACGCGCGTTTATGCCGAGAATCATAGGACCATGCATCGTTAATGTCCTGCTGGAGTATTATTTGGGCTATACATGCCTAAATACATATAGTTTTTACAAAATATACAAAATTATCAGCACGTTCTTAACCTGGGACAGGTGCCTTTTGGGTAATATGTTTAAACAATGGCAATGATTGCGTAGGTTGGGCAATGTAACTTTGCATAGGGTGATGCAACAAGACTGAGAACTTTAGGAGGCTGCGGAGGTCCGATCTTCTCTAACACAATATATTTTATTTAAAGCTATCTGTTAAGATTTGCCATTTTCTGGAACTTCTTGTGATATAGCCAGGTGACATCATTACACACCAGTATATGGTGACATCATTACACACCAGTATATGGTGACATCATTACACACCAGTATACGGTGACATCATTACACACCAGTATACGGTGACATCATTACACACCAGTATATAGTGACATCATTACACACCAGTATACGGTGACATCATTAGACACCAGTATATAGTGACATCATTACACACCAGTATATGTGAGGTATATAATAAGTCTTCACTTAACATCTTTTCATTCAACTTTACTTTGTTATAATGTTGATATTCACTCACTGTCAGTGTCTCCCTACCTTCTCCGCCGACCGCTTCCGTTCCCCTGTCTCCTTTTCCGCAGCTCTGCTTCTGATCTTGCATCTTCTTGCCCTTCAGTCTTCTTTCTACTTTTTTCCGCCTTTTCATAGTGTCTGTCTTCTGTCTTGGTCTGTGTGTCCGTGAATCAGGCCTCCAGCGTACTTCCGCAAAAGGGCAGAGCCTTCAGGAACATCCTCTCCCCTGTTCCTCCAACGGGTGGAGGAGAAAGGGACATGGAAGCATTGGATGGAGAAGGTAGGGAGACATTGGAAATTCGTTATACGTCTTTTTCATGTAGAGAGCAAGAAAAAGAACAAAGAAGGAGAAAGAGTATAGGTATGGTATAGGCACAGAAGTTAGAAGACCAGTCCCTGTCTTTGCAGGGGCATAGTGGGAATCAGCCATATAAATAACCCATTTGCATTTCTTCTGGACAAACGTAAAAAGAAGAATGTGCCGTTAATGGGTATAGCCATTGTGACCCACAGGCACCGTTAATGAGAATAGACATTGTGACACATAGGTACCAATGATAGGTATAGCCATTGTGACCCATAGGCACCATTAATACGTATAGCTATTGTGTCCCATAAGCGCTGTTAATGGGTAAAGCCATTGTGACCCATAGACGCTGTCAATAGGTATAGTGACCTGTTGGCGACGTTAATGTGTATAGCCATTGTGACTCATAGGCATCGGTTGAACAAGTTGTTTAACCCCTTAAGGACAACGGGTTATCCTTAAACTCATTAATGACAATGCATTGTGAGCCCGTACATGTACAAGCTTTGTCGTGATTGACAAACAGTGTTATCACCATCTTGACACCCCCTGTCCCCCCTCCAAAGTGTATCCATATAACATAAATAATAAATAAATAATATTTTTAGTACTGTGTGTTTTACACATAGAGCCCCTTGCACACGCACAGCGGGTTTTAGTAAATTCTGTTATTTAATTCCTTTTTTTAATTGCCATTTATTTTTTTTATTTACTCTCAAAATCAAATCAGAAATAGAAATCAAATATGTTTAACCCTTTGAGTGGCTAGGAGTATTTTGTACAACTTGGGATGGATTGCGTGGCGTTTGGAATGTTCTATACATCAGTCTCTTTTGCAGCCCTAATTATATATAATGTACCTCTTTGCTTTTTATTAATATGCCTTTGAAGTTTAAAGTTGCTTCTGATCTATATAGTTTTCTAGAGAGCTGCGTTGATAAGAAATAGCCCTTGGAAGTCCATCTGTCTTCACTAAGTTCTGAATACGGATTTGCTTTTGACCAGACAGATTTGCAAATGACTAGACTTTTACCCCTGGGGACTCGATGGAGTAAGACACCGATAACTTTGTCAAAGGCATCATGATATTTTAACATTGGAATTCCCTTTCAATTGACCACATTCTAATTTTAAAGCCGAGATTTTATATTCCTCACCCAGATTCCTCTTATTGGGGAGAGATAACGTAAGAGAAGCCACCATGTTAGTCTGTCGGAGCTGCTACAATGTGACGCCTTTTTTATGGCTCAACAAGAGGAGTTGAAAGAGGTTATAATAAGACAAAGGATCACAAAACCCTGCAGTTGTACGCTCCTTATGCGTGTATAGGATTTATAACAGAAAAAAAGGTGTATAGTAGTGGAGACTTCTCTTGGGGGCCACGATGATATGATATCGTAGCATGGTATCTTCAGAATCTGGAGCCAAGAATTCTTCTACCGCTCCCTGTAATGCAAGTCCGCATGGGTTCATGCTCCTCAGGGAGAACACTGGAATGTCTATAAGCATTGATTGCTACCATGATTGGTCACTTTATATAGAGTTTGCACTAGACAGACATCAAATGCCGTGAACAAGGATGGCTTAAATACTGCAGTGAACAAGGATGGCTTAAATACTGCAGTTTTTCTGAAGTAATACTGCAGTTTTTTGGACATGAAAAAACTGCAATACTGCACATTTACTGCAGTTTTACTGCATTTGTACTTCACTGTACTGCAGTTTTACTGCAGTTATTTTTGTACGGAAGTACAAATGCAATAAAGCTGCAGTACTTTGAATTACAATGGTAGGTTTGCAATATAAAAAAAAGTGCAGTAAATGTGCAGTAAAACTGCAGTAAAAGTGCAGTATTGCAGTTTTTTCATGTCCAAAAAACTGCAGCATTACCTCAGAAAAACGGCAGTAATTTTTCGTAAGGGTAATATTATATTACAGCTACTACAGTGGTGCTAGGGTGGCATGACCATAGAGGGTGCGAGGGCCTGTGCTGTATAACAACGGACTAATTGCCCCATTGGGTTTCAGGATCCCTATAGCGCCGCCGCTCAATGGGTCGGTAAAAAAGGAAATCTCCCCAACTGGCCCATTAACACTACGGAGGACTGTGCTGAGTCCTCGCAAACTTTGCCTATTCTTTCAACAATTTCTTCTTTTTTTTTGTTCTATATTACGCGTTTCCCAAGCCGACAAATCCCCACATTATTGCAAATTTGTAGCGATCGCACATTTTGGCTTCCTGTATTATTAAAGAACAATATTTTGACTTAGAATGTTCACAGCTGAATTATGTATGTTGATGATGTTCCTGCTCTAAGTCTATAGTAATAAAAAAAATTCAGTTTTTCAGAAAATATTACAGCCATACATTTTTTATGCAAAATTTCTATTAAAAAAAAAAAAAGACTATTAAATTTCTATTAAAAAAAAGTGCGTACCATACCGAATATACAAAGGATATTGGCGTAATGGATTTTTTATTTTTTTATTTTTTTTTAGAATAGAACGTTCATCCATAACTCATTAAATGGGTTGGAAAAAAAATTCTCTTTGCCCGTCTCACGTAGAATTAGCCTCCTGCAATGCTAGGTGTTGGTAGTTCCTGAATGCGGTTATATTTTGTAGATAACAGGATTAGCTTGTATGTGGGTAATAAGTTGGTGAATTTCCCTTTGGCCATTTCTTTACACAGTGAGAGCACTAATCCTTTATGCTTTGAAGTCTTCTAGTCATCCCATCAGGTGCAGTACAGCACCATATCCCGGGGGCAGTAAGCGTTCTTATAAGATCTCGTAGCGTCCTCATTAGCTCTGCCTATTCACCCAACCAATCCGTTGAACCCAATTTACAGTTTTTGTGATTAATTCCCAAAGTACGCGAAACTGTAGAACTACACTTCGCTATCAAACAACTTTACTTCCTCTTATAACTTTTTCCAATAATACGCGTGGTTGAGTTTAACGTACTCCATATAAAAGCTGACGTTTTTATGGCTGTAAGATGGAACTTAATGTGTTTTTTTCTATTCACATGTGACAATGAAAAAAAGAAAAACATATATATATTTTTTCCATTGTCACATGACTATCTCTATCTATCTATCTATCTATCTATCTATCTATCTATCTATATATCTAAATATCACATAAATAAATAAAAACAAATATATACTATATATTTATATAAAATAATAATAAAATAATTAAAAATATATGTTTATTTATTTAAAAATATATTTTTTTTCCATTGTCACATGACTATCTCTATCTATCTATCTATCTATCTAAATAGCACATAAATAAATAAAAACAAATATATACTATGTATTTATATAAAAAAAATAATAAAATAATTAAAAATATATGTTTATTTATTTAAAAAAAATGTTTTTTTTCCATTGTCACATGACTATATCTATCTATCTATCTATCTATCTATCTATCTATCTATCTATCTATCTATCTATCTATATATATATAGCACATAAATAAATAAAAATAAATATATACTATATATTTATTTATATTTATATAAAATAATAATAAAATAATTAAAATATCTATTTATTTATTAAAAAAAAATCTATTTATCTATCTATCTATCTATCTATCTATCTATGTATCTATATATATATATATATATATAGTATATATGTGGCACCTATTAATTTTTTGTATTTACACAGTCTTGTCTGTCTATTCGAAACAAATATTTGAAGTACCCTTAGAAATAAGGAGAAGGTATGAACTAGCTCCATTTTTTTGTTGTTGATTCTTTAATATTCAAATCGGCATCTCTTCTGAAATTTGAACCGAACCCGGGGAAACTCATGACCACAGAGCCCAGTGTTTTTCATCTGTTGTTGACAAAGACAGATCAAAAGTTCACGAAACGGAGTATCCCCGGGCCTTTCACACAAAAAAAGAGGCCCTTGTAGGCATATCACTTGCAACCTCTTCTGAAGTTATAGCTGCTCAGGGGAGCTAATTAATTACATAATGGCTTCCACTAGGACCAAACAAAGCTTGTAGAAGGTGTGTTATTCCCAAAATAAATACTATTTATTCAAAGTAAATCTCGCTATCTATAAGCAGGCTCTTTGATTTTTGTCTTTAGTGAGACTTTTTTTTTTTTTTTTTTTTTTTTTTACAAAAAATATATATATTTATAGATATATTTACATGGATGTATTTGTACATCTCCTATTGTCTTTGTGTTCCATGTACACTGGTGGCTGTATTTAAACTCATGATCCTACAGTATCTCACAATATCGGATTCCTTCAGGTTATGGCGTTATGTCCCATCTTTCTGTTAGTAAGCTGGTAGCTTCAAAGTAGACTCAGAAATGTCCACAAACACAGCTGCGGCAAGTCCAAAATCTTATCTCCTGTGCGTATTTAAATTTGGTATGGTCCAAGTTTCACATGTATATTTGGTATGGTCCAAGCTACTAAGGCCTCCTGCTAGATCATGCTAGTAGCTACAACAAGTTCCGGAGAGTCATCTTTGGGTCAAATGATGGCTGCTCCTTGGTATTTATGTCCTCTCAGTGCAAGAAAACATTAGGGTCCACATTATGGTCACTGGTGGTCAATAATCACTAATTTTGCTTCATTTTCTGACCACCAAACCTTCGAATTCTGTTGGATTTTAGTTATGTTTTATTAGTTTTTGAAACATAAATGTCCCGATTTTGAGTATTAAAACAATTTTCATGTTTCATACTCAGTAACATACAATCAATGCTATATCCTCCTTCACTGTACAAACTTTTACCACGTCTCCTGGAAGGCTGTTCCACTTATTTACCATCCTCTCCATGGTTTGTTTTCCCATATTTAAATTTTTTTAAAGGAATAGTGACTTTCCTAATGACGAATCGATCTGTACGCATCCCTTGCATAAGCAAATCTATCTTGAACATCATATGTTGTTATCTCCGTTGTAACCCTTTGTCTTCCACCTCCAAGTTTTCTCTCTCCAACTAGTTTGAGAACTTTTTTATGCATTCGCACAACAAGAAAAAAGATGTGTTCCTACGACGTTAAACCACTAGATATAAATGACTTTATGTTTAATCTCCAATTTAAAATTATTACTTTTATTTATTTTAATATTTTTTAATTTCTATAATTAAAATTAAATATATTTATACATATTGTGAATATTTAATTATTTTTTTTGGCTTGCAACATTTTCTATGAATCTCAAATTCCGCGTTTTACATACTATGTTTCGACAGGTCTAGGCGTCTGGAGCGACGTTGTAATAAAATCTCTAACTTGCAGAAGAATCCAAATAAATAAAACATTACAGAAAAATAAAAATTCCTCGTGTTTTCATTACCAGACATAAAGATGGAACTGATGAAGCGCTAAATTCGTGCGGAGCTTTTACCGGCACAAAGGGGTGGATGTGCCCTTGACTGCATTTCTTATTAATCTGATTAGGGGTGATCTGATTTTATAAGGTTTTTATTTTTTTTTTCGTTTTTTTTTTCATTACTCTGACAGTTAATTGAATAAAGTTTTAGTTGAAATATAAAAAAAGTGAATTAACAAGGACAAAGTTGTATTTGGGCAATGGAAATAATCTCTTATTACGCAGGGGCATATCTTACAAATCATCAGCGATGGAATCGTTAGCATTCCGAACGTGTTACAAAATATCACTTAACCGCGTTGGCGGCTGCTTAGCCTATCCGCCTGTCTGCATTTCTAGATATATAGAAAATATTTGCATATTTATCTTAAATGAGCATTATATAGTAATTATATATAAATGTCTGTACTCGTTACTCGTCGGACGATGGATCTAAAATGTATTTGCCATCCGCAGGTCAATAATAAGTCAACTTCAGTGGTTTCAGGAGAGCGGACGCCATCAGGACCTTCTTGGCCGGCGGATTCAGATTTAAAACCCGAGGAGGATGCAAAATGATCCAAAAAGGATTGATAATCCTTGCCAGTTTTGTGTTCATGGGGGCCGCTACCTAAGAACTACAACCTATTTCTTGCATGCCAAGGTGGTGCGTCTTCTTTGAGCACAACGCCAGGATACGACCTCATATGCTGATGCTCCTCTTCAACTAGACCCGAAACCCTGAAAGAATGAACCTGCAGAGAATGTTTATGTATTTCGTGGCATCTCGACATTAGATCAATGGCCGCTTTGCTAACACGTGGCAACGTAGCCCGAAGGACACGAAAGCGAGCTTTGATAGACCATGCAATGTCTCCAACTTCTGTCCCAGACAAAGCTGGGTCTTCTGAAAGGAATCTTTTACAATATGGCCTTCGCTAAATAATATAGAGCATTATTAATTGAATCTGTTTCCATAAACTTGTATTCAAAATGATCCCAGATTTTAAATTCTTTAAAACATCTAAAAAACCATTTTTTTTGGACATAGGTGAAAGTTTTTATGGAGATCTAGCTGTCACGTCACATGTTTTAAATTGCAACCCTCCGGTAAACACTGAGCCTGGACCCATAGAAGGTCCACACGACCAAATTCATCAGCAATTAAGATCTGGTTCTGAACACAAAATTATATTTTGCATTTTTATAGAAATTTAGATTTAATCGGAAAAAACTTAGTGTTCAGAAATCTAACGGAGGTTATATTTTTGAGCTCTGCTGACTGATGCATTTTTGTTTAGGTGGTATTTAATATGAAACATCTTGTAATCACATAATGCCAAATTAATACAATAATGATCCCTGTAACACAAGACTTTAGAATCGGATCTCACGGCCGGAACAGCTGTGTGTAATGAGACAAACCTGGATGTCAACTAATAATAGCAAGACTGCCTAATCAATTATAATAAAGGATAAAAGACTTGTGGTTAATAGAAGGGGCAATTACATTATTGATTGGAATAATACCAATGGGAGTCACCGTCAAAATGTAATTAGGTTTATTGTCTGAAAAAATGTTCACTTGACATGTGAATGACATTGGATGTGGCCTGCTTATTTGTCCTAGTGAAATAAAGGACGAAGGTGCTGAATCAGGGTTTTTTGTACATATATATATATATATATATATATATATATTTATTTATTATTTATTTTTATTTTTTTTACTAATATCCCAACCCACTAGTTCCAATAGATTTTACAGATCTGGTCGACAATGTACAATAATTTTGTCTTTAGAAGAATGAGTTAATACTACAAGGACATTATAAACTCAATCAGTGAAGTATCCTGGCCTGGGCCGACGAGGGCCAAGCCTAAGTCGGCAAGTCCAGGGGGACGGTCAAGCCCACTGGTGTCCTAATGCACAATAGGCTGGTTACTCAGCACAACCTCCATAGAGTGCATGAAAAGGCGCAGCGAGCCGTTAAGACACAGCGCACCGGGATATGATGTCACATCACTGGGCGCGATGCCTTAAATGCATATGGCGCATGCTACAGGGTACAGGAGATGCCAAATTTATTGTAAGAATACACTAGCCTTCCATAAAATATGGTATCAATCAATTTTATTTTTTGATAATCGTGAATGAATGAATGAATGAATATTATACAAATTATTGAGGTAACCTGACTGAGCTAACTCAAATCCACCTCAGATACAACCCACAGGGTCATGTTGAGTTGTACATCATGTGTTTCCAATCAAGTTGCTGATGAGTTCAATGGTCTGTCAGTTGAGTAAGTGGTCAAGCTAGCTGACATGTTAGAGAGCCCTACAGAGTTTAACGCATTCATGGGTCAAATCAGCATCCCCTTTTTTTAGAAATTTGCTTGACTTTGTTGAGTTAAGTCAGTCACTTTTGACAGAAAATCCAACCACTACTTAGACCTCAAGTAGATGTTCTGAGAATGGAAGCGTTCCCATGGTTTTCAATATATTTTTTACGTTGTAATTGATTTGAGCTGGATATTAGTTAAAAAGTGCTTCCCACAGAAGATACCACAGAAGCACCCATGGGAGCATCGACAAGCTGAAAACCATGACGAAAACTGCTCAAAACACAAATGACCATAGAAAATGAGTCATAGAAGCATGAGGAGTTTTTGAGGAGGTGGCCAAACGTTCCGTTTGAGTAGAGTTGACATTATCTGATCGACTTGACCTCATTGTCAACTTGACATAACCGCAAACCTTCATGAGTAGGCCCAGGCCTTTCAAAAGTGGTCTCAAAAGAAAGTAAAAAAAACCCCAAACAGACCATTCTGGAACACAACTCTTGATTTTATATTTATCATTGCCTATTAAGGAAACTTCATTAAACTAAATTTACAAATGAATATTTGTGTTATTGTGTTATTGTTTTCGCCGGTTACTTTTCATGAACAGAACATACAAAATAAAAAGACACACGCACAAAAAAAAAAATGATTTGCTAAGAAGGCAGAACTATCTGGTTTATTGTCTTTGATGTCTATTCTCAAATAGAAATAAAGAAATGTGTACCCTATTAAGTTAAATTTACCTTGAAGAACACCGCGCTATCAAACCAAAAAAAAAAAAAAAGAAAATAGTTATTAAACCAATTTACTATAAAACCCAGTAAAAAGAACTCGATTCTTCCAATTATGGAGAAGGTACTTTTGATCCCGGGAATGACAATTGATAGTATATAAAAACATGAGGATATCTAACTGGTTCATTGATGGCTTGTGTTTGCTACGTACCGAAGGATTAAATCAATGTATTCTCTTAACGTTCTGTAAATTGCTATTTTTATTGAAGATAAAACTCTGATATCTGTTTTATAACAGTTCGTAAAGCATACAGGGCGTCACGTTTACTGTGTACAGAAAAAAAAAAAAAAAAGGAAGTCAAGTGCTTTATTAAGGAAATAAAATCTAATATATTTAAAATTTACACATTTAGGATAATATCCATGACTTTAATTTAGAATGTATACAAAAAAGACAAAAAAAAAATGTATTTTTCCGTAACCCCGGCTGTGTGTAAGCTGTTTATAGCTGCCTGTAGATAGGTTAACGTGCGCGGATGGAATGATGTTCTACATATTATATATTTTTTTTTTTTATTGAAAACTAATCCGTCAACCACCGAAATACTCATGTCACTTCACATTAATCTGGAGTTTGCTTATAAATGTCAGAGAATGTTATCTCATGGTTGGTAATGCAACAAGACATAGATAACACTCGGTGACAGATTACAAGGTGCTGCAACCTTTAGATATAAAATATAGAGACTAAAAATTGTTTTGATTTCCAGAAATATAATAGTTAAAGAGGCCGGCATGATGTGGCATGGATTTTATGTATCCTTAATACAATATATGGATTGTATAGGATCAAGAATAGGAAGGTTAGGTAGAAGGGTTGAACTTGATGGACTTAGGTCTTTTTTCAACCTTATGAACTATGTAACTATGTAACTGTATGTAATGTAACCCTCGGTTAACCGGCTCATAAAAACAGTCCAGGGTGTATTTTAGCCCCAGTTTGGCCTGTGCCTCACCATAGCCAGCTTGCCCAACTTAAGGCTAGTTGAGTCCAACGAAAGACCAAAACATGTCTGGGTTTCTGCAAGAAATGGTTTGTGGCGTTTCTGATATGGACCTTCTTAATGGACAAGATCAGCAAAGTATTCTGATCTAGGCTGACCAGGCCTAGCGTAGCAGGTCCAAGAAGGATGACAGAAGAACTTTGGATGGGTGAACAGGCTCCCCGGAGCACCGCTGCTCAATGGGTTGGTTACAAAGGAGATCTCTGATGTTCCCAACCTGCCCATTTACACTGTGGAAGACTGTGGCTATCCAGGACATCCTCCATAGTGTGCTGTACCCATGGACACCTGTCCTTAAGAGCTGGATCACCATGATATGACATCATATTGAGGATCTTAACATTAAGGATGGCGGTGGCTGAGGGGTCAGTTGGGAGAACTGTCCTGGGTCAGGCCTAGGGCTACTTCCAACTTTAATGGGATGTTTTATGGGGTCAGTGTGATAACCAAAGGCCATTAAATTACAGACCAGGAGCCTTCTATCTATGTCTATCTAGAAATTGGACTAAACACTAAGATGCTGGCATTTGATGGTAATAACGAGTTAGCCAAAACCAGTGTTTTAACAAAAAATGTATTTTATAGGAAATCTGTATCAATTTTTTAAAAAAGTCTCCTTTTTTGTCCCTTTCGCATAATTCTGGAGAACCTGTTGGCACTATAATAATATTCAATGATACAAATTCCAGAAAAAAAATATATATTTATACATTTATGCTGTGTAAGATATTTTAACAGAAATGATCAGTTTCCTGGTTCATAATTTTAATTTATGATTACCATTATAACAACATGAGCACAGTTACAGAAAAACTTGTTTATGTCAACATGCTTTTTCAAAATATAATTTATATATGTGCTAAGAAAAATCCTAAAAATATTATTTCTATTTGTATATTGTTTAAATGTGCCTTCAGGAACTGGTGATTAAAATTGTTTAATTAACATAACAGCAGATGGGTCTGTTATAAAATTTCATCTGTTTCCATATTGTTTGTATGTTTTAATTAATACATTCGTTTTTGCATGATTCTCCATATAATTAATTTATAATGGTCAAGTTGGACTTGGAAAGGCAAAAGGGGAGGGGCTTCATGGAGATCCTGCCTACTTTGACATATACTCCACCCACTTTTACCAAACTCCACCTTATTTTAACTAATTTCCGGGATCCTTTTAAAGCTACATTACGATCTCTGTTATGTGCATCTTGAACCCATAGATAAAAGTGAACATAAATCTTTGATTTATACATTTTTTCCCTGTTAAAATCATGAAATCATTACAAAATCATATTTTGGAAAAAATTGACTTTGAAAGTGAATACAAGAATTAGCCACTTGTGAGAATTCACTGTGGCCAGTGATTTATTCCGGCAAGATAATGAATATTCTCTGACACATAGAGACCGAAGCCAAATATCTTTTGATCTATACATTTTGCACCAGTGTAGATAGCAAAATGTACAGATATTAACTGGGAGGACACTGGGCAAGGAGCAGGCTGAAGTTGGAGAGGAGTAGGTGGAACATGGTAGGGGACAAGCTTGTTCAGCATGGGTTCTGGACCACGTAGGGTGCTCTAGAGCTGCAGCTTCTCCTAAAGGTAAGTAATTAAATTTTTTATCGGTTTAATGAAAGCACATTAACGTACTTACAAAGTACTTTAACATGCATTCTTTGTTGGCAAGGACGCACGGCGCATGAAAATGTCCTTTGAATTCAGGGATTCATGTATTAGGCGTTTTTAGCCTATTTAGCCTATTTTGACTTAACCCTTAGCTTCTTTTGAGAGAAACCCACTAGTTCCTCATCCACTGCTACTAGGGTTAAAACATAGTAGCCACATAAAAACGTGACCTATTGTTTTAAAAAAAACTACATTAACACTTTGCCTCTTTTGCTGCCTCCTAACGACGAAGTTAAATTAAATGTCTTCCGATGCCAAGGTTCTATCCCGTCCGACGTGCACAAAGTGTTAAAAGATCCATTTGGCTTAACGCCGCATTGCTTGTTCCCTTGCCAATAGACCGGCGTAGCTCATTCTTCTGCATTTCTATTTAATATTTCATAAGTACATAAATTATGCTTAAAACAAAGAAGATGGAGTTGTCTTGAAATCTTTAGTACCGTATTACAGTAAAAACTAATCTAGGCCTCTATTTGGCCGGCGGCAATGCTGTTCCATATTGTGTTCTGTTCAATAAAAATATTGCAGAGTTATCAGGATTACCGTCCGCGTGCATCATGCAACTGACATAAGATTTTGGAAAACAATGATTTATGGAGGCATCGGTTATACGAATGCAGATAATAAAAGGTACCCTGTTGGATTTTTGATTTATACACAAAGACATTAAAGTAAGTTATTGGAAGAGCACCAAGTGTTTGGATGCAAGGGTTTTAAAACCTGAACCGCTGGTTATTACTTTAAATAGTATATTCACGTTATAATCAACTGCTAACAAACAGAATTCCATTTTTTTTTGGAGCTCCGGGGTTCTAGAGCTTGTTTTGCCCCGCTGCCTGGGTCGTTATTTCCACCACTCAAACAATTTCTTGTATTCGATGGACATGAAAACCAAATTTAGTGAGAGAACAATGTGGTGACAAGTTACCAAGACATTATCGGGGCAAAGACCTCAGTGTACTCAATGGGATCTCAACTCTGGAGGACAGAGAAGTCCCTTTTGCTACCGCGGTCGCCCGGCGAGTTGCCAAACCAACTTTTCCGGGTCAAGTAAGCAATTCCGAGAGTGCTGTTTAGTGAATAAGTAGTATTAAGTGTTATACTATATGCTCATGTTGGTTTAGCTTTAATTATATTCTATCCCAGACTGGCCATCTGCCCATTGGACCACCGGCCAACATGGCCACCTACTCACTTGACCTGCATTAAAACGTTGAGTGAGGCAGAGCATATCCAGATGTCGGCTGCGCTTAAGTCATCAAGCTGCCGCTGGCCTTAAAGTACCGGGACTGTCCAATCATCGTCAATCCGGCCCCGGGAATAAGCGTATAAAATCAGTTTAATAATAATTAATGTGTAATAATTCACTATTAGATGTTTTGTTGTGTACGGTCAATACAGTAAATCCTCAGAAATTTGTCTTCAAATCGACAATAAGTAGAATATTTCTTCTTACCAGCTTCAACCTGTAAAGAAAATGACAACTAGACGTATTATAGAGGAAAAAAAAAGCAAAAGAGATAAAAAAGGGAAAAAAAACACATAAAAACATTGTTGTTAAGTAGCCAGTGAAATTTTTTTGTCCCGAGGCAGCAAAACCATCATTAAGAGCCTGATACAGATAGAATTTCTGAAATCCACATAAATCTTGTATCCCAACTATTACAACACAACACGTATCACCATCATCTCTCATATATCTGTCATAAAGTATATTCACAAGATAACTTGATACTTATAATTAACAAGTATAGGTTACTGGGAATATCAGGTTATCCTGTGAGAAGCGGCACACCCCGCTGTGTGTTTAACCCACGTATATATAAAGCCTAAATTCACTTTTTAGAAACCATAAAAATGGCATATTCATAGGAATAAATTAAAAAAAGCTAGATGTTGTGGCTAACGACCTTTTGTGGGTTTCCAGTGGTCTTCTCCCACACTTTCTCTTCTTCTTCTGCAATTACCTTTTCATACTGTGGTTATATATGGCCTGGATGAGTTCATGTAGCCAGGAGAGGACTGGCAATAGTCAACCCTAGCCAAGTAGCCCAATGATAAAGGAGCCCAAAACACTTTTAGGAAGACCGCGTACAATCCAATCCTGCCCGAAAAACACATTCACAGAAAACTGAAGGCGTCTAAAACCCATAAAAGGAGCCCAGAAATGGTCCCATCCTATTAATTTGATCTGAAGTCCTTGTTACTCTTGACACCCTGGTGGATATATGTGGAATTGCAACTGTAACACAAAAAAAGTTTCATCAGTGGCCCATAAAAAAAGAGCAACCGGGGTCATTGGCCACCTGCCATTTCTGTAGATCATTGTTTTAATAATCTGGGTTTCTGATACTTTTACTTGTATTGGCTGTGGCTTGGACGTTTGGTCACATTTATTCTAGTTTTACATATTTCAGGTCTCCATGACTACTGCCACTCAATGATTTAATTATGAATGGCACAGGATCAACTTGAGGGGACAGGATTCAGAATGTCGGAGAATATAAACGGAGTTAAATCCCTACTCCAACATCATGGGTTAGTCATTTATTAAAACGGAGCTTGTGGAATTCAGATTCTTCCATATCAATTTATGGAGTGTAAATGGGCCAAAAATTACTTAGACAAATTTTTGGGTTAATTTTTGGCCCATTCGTTTTCGGGCAACAAATGTTGCTGCCCAGTGCCCAAATTCACTCTCACTCACTCTCTCACACTTTTTCACACTCTCATTCGTCTCTCTCACGCTCTCTTAATGCTTCCCTACCTTCACTGCCGACCACTTCCGCTTCTGCCGACCACTTCTGCATCTTCTCTCTGCTCTCTGCTCTCCTCGTCAGTATCTCCGTGGATATAACCCGGTGGGAACTTCCGCCAAAATGGCGGTGCTTGTGGTTGACGTTCCTCTCCCTATGAGTGAGACCCAAATGAAAGCTGTTGACTTCCAATTCTCTACGAAGCTTTACCTTTTTAAGGGAATTGTGAAGCTCAATTAATTCAGAGATTAGTTTAAGGGTTTTGTTGTTTATTTTAACCAATAGCAAAGCAAGAAATCTGAAACACACTTTTCCATTAAGTTTGTTCATTGTCTCCTGTAGGACACATCAACGTTCTGGTGAATTTTAAACTAATAAAAGGAAATAAAGTATTCCAGAAAGTGAACTGAGTTCTGTGGAAGAATTGCTTCTATATCGGTGCCATTCCCCTTGCGCTCTGTAATAAGCGTGAAAGAGATCAGACAAGAGGGAATGTTACCGCGTAATCTGTAAGTGTTCCGCGCATGAATTTTCTCGAAACCATCAACCTGATTTCCGCATTGAAATGTAAATCCCACATAAGCTCTCGATATTTCGTCAGACTCCCTCCATCTTTCAATAGGATTATTCACGCTATATTTTCTTGTTATTAGAACTTTACTTAACCCATTTTTCATCTTTAGTATTTAGTTAATACACATGAAACAATAGCGACGGGCTACTTAGCCCCGAAACACACGCTTACCACGGAGTGGAACATTTTTTTTTGATGGGGTAGAAGATATCATTATTGAGATGTTTTTGATGTTAAAGGAATCCCCTGAAATTGAAAACCAAATACATGAAGTATAACAGGAATCTTATTGAACTATATATAAAAAAAAATAATAACCATAAAATATTTAATCCTATTATGTATACTTTTTAAGACTCAACAAAGGGCAGTGATGTCATCACTTAGTTTTTATGTATATTTTTTTAGTTGAACATACAAAATAAGCACAATTCTAAAAAGTTAAAGCAAATAGAAAAAATATTAAAAAAATATGGAATATCCCTGATAAAGAGTACTCTGGCCATTAAATCAACAACCAAAAAGTTTATTTCCCTCTTGAGTTTCCGAGGTGAGGTCTTAGGGGTGGCTGGTGGCATCTGCCTTTGGGGGGGGGGGTTTGCTTCATTTTTAATAAGAAAAACCAACAATACAGACACCAAGGCCAAGAAACTACGGTGAACTTCTATAAAAATGTTCAATATTTCTTCAAATGGGTATTAGTAAGAGGCTTGTGTAGGCTTAGATATTTTAGAGGTGCCATAAAATGCATACCTCCCAACTGTCCTGCTTTGTGTGGGACAGTCCCGATTTTGCCACCCACCGAGCTCTACCTCTGTCCCGCTTTTCGAGACAATGCTATTACTGCTAATGTTCAAAAAGAAATGCACTAGTTGAATGGCTGAGGTTATTGAGGTTAAAACAGGGGGCAGCATATAGATTCTTGCATTTAAAAAAAAGGTAAGAGGTCAAATACACTCTAACCTTTGACCTGAAGGCTCCAAGGGTCAAGTAAAATTATATGCATGACACATAGGATTAGATTTACCTTCTAAGGTAGAAAGTTGGAAAATTATAATGACCAGTTTTATGCTAAGCTTCACAATAAGGCTTCATACCTGCATCCTGGAGTTTTTTGTGATGTAGTGTTTTAGATGCTCATAGACCTTCACTTAATGGTGTAAACCGAGCAAAAAATCAGGCGTAACTGGTACGGTCACCTAAAGCCACGCACCTTATGGAGAAAAACTCCCAATTGTTGTGATAATAGTGATGAAGGATGAGATTTTTCACTTTTGACTCCATTGGTAACTTTTTCTTGTTTCCATGAGTATGGGCGGGCTTTCTCGTCTATCATACCTTTGTGGCTCTGTATGGCTGTTGTGGATGGTTTGGGACATGGCTCCTAGAACCTATGTGGCACCAACTTCACGTGTTGAAGCCGATGAAATGTAGAGCTCATGTGATTGACTAAATACGCATAGGCAGAGCTTTGGTCCATTACAATGTCCTTGTGTGATGAGAGCCTCCTGTCTCTGAAATAGACAACGGAAGGGCAATTATACATGGTCTCGAAAGCAAGACTGCCCAGCAAGTATTGGGACACTCTGAAGGAATGCTGTTTGCTCAACGACAAAAATAGATGGGCTGAAGCTGTAGGTCCGAGACTAAATTTGCAATTGCCATCGACTCCACTACAAACCCCCCAGTTGAGATCAGGGGGCGAAAGATGGGACTTCTTACCTGAACCAATCTAAGTCCAAGAAAAACCAAGCTTTCCTACTGATTTGCCTATACATCATGCAGGGCCAACTGAGCCCTTCTTACAGGGCTAAGTTTATATTGATTTTGTTAATTTAGGATATTTTAATGCAATTTACTTACAAACTCATGGTTTAGTTCCATCAAAATTCAGATACAGAGCCAAGACCTCTCCGCTTTCAGGGACACTTAGGCCTTAGGCCTAAATCCTGTACATTGACTTAGGCTGAGCTTAGCCGATAAGCATTAATGTAACTCAAAAGTCCATCAATTAGTAATAAGATTTTTTGGAGAGGCCTAAGGCCAGTTCACCTATATAAGAAGATTAAAGTAGTGTATGCATTTTTTTACATTTTTTTCTTGCTTGAACCATTTGGTGCGTAATTCTGAATTTAGAGCAAGTAATTACTTTAATCCTCTGTGGAATCAATAGCCTGATGACCTCATGAAAGTCAGATAACCATATACTGTGTTCATTTTACCTACTTTCTTTTAATTTTACTAATTTAGCATGTCTCCAACTTTTTAATGCCTTCCATATATAATTGCAATGTAAATATACTATATAATAATAATAATAATAATAATAATAATAATAATAATAATATATGGATGTTTGTATTAATTAATATGAATGTTAATATTCAGAATTAATAGATACATAGGTGTATATATATATATATATATATATATATATATATATATATATATGTATATATATATATATGTGTGTGTGTGTGTGTGTGTGTGTGTATAGCCTAAACATACCATAGATAATAATAATAATTATAAAATGCGTTAAAACATGCTTTTGGCAAGTAAAGAATGAATAGAAATCAATTAAAATAATTAACAATAATAATAAATTAGTACTACTGATATGTTTCCAAGTAGACCACAGCATTCCATTAATTTTAAATGGAATATATTCATAGGCGTACAGAGGCCCTTTATCACTCCCATCACTCCTGTGTTCCAATGGCCCTTTATCACTCCCATCACTCCTGTGTTCCAATGGCCCTTTATCACTCTCATCACTCCTGTGTTCCAATGGCCCTTTATCACTCCCATCACTCCTGTGTTCCAATGGCCCTTTATCACTCCCATCACTCCTGTGTTCCAATGGCCCTTTATCACTCCCATCACTCCTGTGTTCCAATGGCACGTTGTGTTCACTAATCCAAGTTGAAGTTTAAAAGGCTAATTTATCGTTAGAAAACCTTTTTGCTATGTTTGCTAAACTTTTGAACGGTAGTGTGTGTATACATATATATATATAATATATATATAATACCTAAATATCTTCTCCCCCTTCTCATTTCCAGTAGAATATTCAAGCATTGGTACAAATCAGCTTCTTGCTAAATATTTTCTTAAACAAGTTGGTATTCGATATAAAATCATTATATACAAAAACTAAAAAAAAAATCCTGCCCTGTCCTGATATATTTCTTACCGCCTAATATTTTTTCGTTTTTTTTTATTTTTTATTTTAAAATATTAAAAAATAAATTTAAAAAATGAGAACATCTCCGCAGAATAAGTCAAGGGAAAAAAAAAAAAAAGAAGTACTAATTAAGAAAGCTGAGGTTTTATGCAAATGATTTTTTCACTCAAGACAGCCTAATGAATGTGCCTGAAGTCGATTTGTATGTGTTTTCGCCAAGCTGACAGCTGGCTCGGAGGAAGGTCAGGCAGAATCAGACGCGCACAGAGCGTAATCTTTCAGATTGGCAGCTCTGCCCTCTGGTCAGTGTTTGATTATCTCCCAAATTGCTGTATTTCACAGAGATAATGATTTTTATGGTCACAGATTTCAAGACAACTGCTGTATCCTCGGGGTTGTCGTTGCAAGAAGAAGACACTGCTGATTCCTTGAAGAAAAAAAAAAGAATAAGAAAGTTGAATTTTTTTTTCATTTTTACGTCTTTCTTCCATGAACCTTATTAATGTAGAAGATGCTTCCTGCGTATGGTCAATAAAATCATTTGGCGTTGCGTGTCTTGGAATCAAGCGATACTCCATGGACCATACCAATCCTTTTTTTTGAGAAGAGAACTTTTTAATGCCCTTCTTTTATAGACCACTTCTACTGTCCATCAAGGAACAGAAAACATAAACATGGGAGCCGGCTTAATACCTAATCCAAACGTTCTAAAAAAAAATGTATATAAGAAATATTCCAAACTACATGCTTTAGGCCAGTCTCACAGAGACACTATGAACAGTTCTTGGAGTAAGACTATGGTTACATCTGCAGCCTGTTCCAGGTGGACCTCTATATTTGATTAAGATATATGAGATCGCACTTGGAAACTTTCTCAATTAGCTGAGGTTCCTCGAGTTTTAACCCTTTAACATACCCCCCAACAGTCCCTTTTTTTTCAGCATAGCCCCAATTTTCACTCACTGTCCAGACTTAGATGCCCTACAAGCTGTGAAACCATGGGTCTACTGGGGAGGTGATCCAGTCTCCCTTGACCTTCCCATTGAGGTGAAGAAATCATTGCTTCCCTGACTTTGACTCTTCATGACACTAGTTTTTCGGCTAAGGTCACATCACCATCCATGCACACTTTCTTTTGGGACTCACGCCACAAACTTCTTTTGCCACTCCTCTCAACTCTTGCTGCACTCCCCAACACAGGTATCCCAATGAAATGTTGGAGGTATATGCCTTAATACCCTATAATTTGCTGCAGTGGCTCGTTAATGGTAATAACCAGATGTCCTTGACTTCCCATTGAGGGAAGATATTCTGAATGAAGTCACCAATATTCAAGCAGGGAATCGAGCATCGTCTGCGATGATCAAATCTCATTAACTCAGAGTAAAGTATGGAGGAGTTGGCTTCAAACCGATCCGAAGAATCAACCCAAGACCCTTGGATTGGGGTAAAAACCTTGAGACCCTTTAGCAAATGCTTACGGTTCCCATGCGTGCCGACATTCATGCCAATGTCATTTACCTTTAGAAATCCAAATGCTTTAATAACATGTTTAATCAAGCGTGGATGATTTTAATTAGCTGCAGATCTAATTAAGCTCTGTACCACACATTGTGGCATAATGAAGGCATATATAAAAATCTGTATGCCCAACATTAATTCAGCATTTTACACAATAATTCATACAAAAAAAAACAACTTTGATGTTTTTGTTTGCATTTTAAAATTATTTTTTTAAAAATATTTTTTAATATTTTTTTTAATATATTTTTTGGATATTTTGATTGCTTAAACTCTTGCTTCTGCTACATAATAAGTCAACAAAACTGGTTTCTAGATCAAACTAGACCAAAACTGGATAATTAAATATCTTGTATAAACATCAGTCCCAACGGGCATGGTAGGTAGATGTCCGGTGGGCCGGTAGGGCCACATTCTTATTGATACTGCTGCTCCGGTGCCTGATTGGGTCCTGCAGATCCATTTTAAATTATAGTTTGAGTTGAAAACATCTTAATGGGGCCAACATTTTTTTTGTTAACTCTTGGATCCTTCGAGTTAACAATGTTTTTTTTATTTTTTTATTTAATTCGTCTTATTGGAACGTGGCGTTTTCTCTTGCCCACAGAGGCCGCTCATCAAATTATGTAAGGCTGGATTGAAAGCCAGAATCAGAGATAATTCTGCCACAATTAATTGATTAATTAACTGTTAACAAACCTGGTCATATACATTGACTGCCCACTTTATTAGTTACACCTCTTCAATTGCTTGTGAACACAAATGGGTAGTCAGCCAATCACATGGCAGCAACTGAATGCGTTTAGGCATGTAGACGCGGTCAAGACAACTTGCTGAAGTTCAAACCGAGCATCAGAATGGGGAAGAAAGGAGATTTAAGTGACTTTGAAGGTGGCATGGTTAATGGTGCCAGACGGGCTGGTCTGAGTATTTCAGAAACTGCTGATCTGCTGGGATTTTCACCCAAACCATCTCTAGGGTTTACAGAGAACGGTCCGAAAAAGAGAAAAAATCCAGTGAGCGGCGGGTGTGTGACGAAAATACCTTTTTGATGTCAGAGGTCAGAGGAGAATGGGCAGACTGGTTTGAGATGACAGAAAGGTAACTCAAATAACCACTCGTTACAACCAAGGTATGCAGAATCCCAACTCTGAACGCGCAACACGTTAAACCTTTAAGCAGATGGTCTACAGCCGCAGAAGACCCCACCGGGTGCCTCTCCCGTCAGCTAAGAACAGGAAACTGAGGCTACAATTCACACATGATCACCAAAATTGGACAATGGAAGACTGGAAGATCGTTGCCTGGTCTGATGAGTTACTTCCAGCAGGATAATGCACCATGTCACAAAGCTCACATCATCTCAAACTGGTTTCTTGAACATGGCAATGAGGTCACTGAACTCCAACGGCCTCCACAGTCACCAGATCTCAATCCAATAGAGCACCTTTTGGATGGGGTGGAACGGGAGATTCACATCATGGATGTGCAGCCGACAAATCCGCAGCAACTGCGTGATGACATCATGTCCGTATGGACATCTACAAGTTGGTTCCAGCACCTTGTAGAAAGTTTGCCATAAGAATGAAGGAAGTTCTGAAGGCAAAATGGGGTCCAACCCGGTACTAGCAAGGTGTACCTAATAAAATGGCCGGTGAGTGTATATATCATACCCCCCAACATTTCAGGTGCCCAAACCAGGACACAGTTGTTGAGGGGGTTGGTTGGAGCTGGAGCAAGGGCTAGGTGTGAGTGATGATGAGATAGAGAAAGGGCCTGGGGTTATGACCTTGGACTTACCTTAGTACATTGCGTCTCATTGAGGCAGAACACTGGCATATGACATCATATTTCAGTGCATAGCTTCACATAAGGCAGTGATTGAGGTCAATAAAACACACACATCTCAATTCATTCTGCATCTCGGTGGCCTGAGATACTGAAACCTACCTAACCAGCCCATGATTCTTACTGCCTGACAAAGCAGGACAGTAGGAAACCTCAGCGGGACATTGTCCTAAAACCGGGACTGTACAGCAGAAAACAGGACAATTGGGGATTGTTGGTTTTTTTAACCTCACTTTTTTCTGTTGAAGTCAATAGGATGATTGCTATTCAGGTACTTGTAAAAGATTTATGTTTCGTTTGGAGTCCAGGACATTAACATTTTTTTACTTGCCTATACAAATCACACAGCGTGAGCTATACTCCTCCTGTTTTCACTGTAAAAAAAAGACTGAAATTTGATTGAAAAAGAATAAAGTGAACTGAAAATGAGCAGAGAATCATATTTTACCATCGTCTGCCAGTTTCATGTATCTTCTCATATATCTCTAGGAAATTACTACATAAGCACTGAGCACATCAACATAATTTCTTAGGAGAGGAGAGAAGCTTTCTGAGAGAGGAAAATAGGCATAATCTAAACGTGTTAGAGGTTAATACAGCGAGGGAATTTAAACATGCATGGGATCGGCATATGGCTCCTGGAGACAAGGACTCATTAAGATTTGAGTCTTTACATCGGAAAAAAAATGGGCAGACTAGACGGGCCGAAAGAGTTTTATCTGCCGTCACATTCTATGCTTCATTTTGGATCATAACCATTTTCACACACCCACACCCACTAACCTTAAACCGTGAATCAAAATATACATTAATGAATGCAGTAAAAAAAATATTTTGCACAGCAGCTGCCCCTTCATAGAGTAAAATCAATTAACCCTTATGTGTCTGCATAGCGGAGCCATTCATATTCAGTTGAATCTAGTATGGACTCTGAATAAATTTAGCTCTGCCCCTAGTTGAGGCCAGAGGTCGTTATCTCATTCACTAACTAGAATTTTCAGGAAATGAAAATGAATGAAACAAAAAGTCTGAACATCACACCATGGGACATAAAAAAAATGATAAATACCATATAGTAACTAAATTCCGTAACCACTGAATTGGACGGAACCCTAATAATTTAAGGCTCACAAATTAAGAATTATTTAATCCTTCTCTAGCGTAGCATTGTTCCCTATATTAACAAAGTGGTAGTCAAAATTGCATGTAGGCATGAACTAGTGAGCAGTAGTCCAGACAACATGACACGTGTTTCACTAAAGGCTACCCCAGGGACCAAAAAACAAATGCCGACAGAGACCCAGATCCACGCACTCATAAAAACTTAGCATGGCGCCACTCACATCCAGCCACTGGCCGCACTTATGGCATAAGCTGGCCTCTGGCCTTAAAGTGCCAGGGCCGCCTTGTCATCGCCAGTCGACCATGTGCTGGGACTACTCCTCACTAGATCAGCCCTAACAGCCTTTACATACAACGCCTGAACTGCCCGTGACTAATATTATATTCATTGGCTTCATTCCACATAGTAATCCTATTTTTGGGGGGTGAATCCAACGTCTATTGCTAAATGTATGTACTTATACCCTTATCCACCTGTCCAATTGTATCAAATATGTTTGGGATTCCAGCCACATTAGCAAGTAGCCATAAATTTTTAGTACACCGTAAAATGAATGCCTTTGAAAGGTCAAAGCAGTTATTGACCTCCATCGGTTCAATTGCCTTTATACGTATCGGGACCTTTGCTCGGATGAACCTGCTCGGCAGTTTGTACGGTCTGACGGCTACTTCTTCCCGTGCAGGTGCTAGCATGTACCCGACGTATGTAGAACGTGGAATTTCATCTCACTTAAACACCACGGAGCGACAAGAGTCATTCCAGGCCATCTTTATCGCGTTAGGTCCCGGGGCAATGGCGTGTCACGAGTAGAGCAACAATTTGAGTCATTAAAATTGGTACATATTTGCTCCGGTTTCAAAGAAGAATGCAAAGGTGAGCGATCACAGACAAGAACATAATAAATGAAAAAGACACCTGTCCATTTGTTACCTTGTCAGACTTAAACCAGATAAATGCACGCTGTCCGATAATCCACATCAAAGAGTTTCAAGTGCAAAAAGTGGTGTACCTTTTTTTTCTTTTTTTTTTTCTTTTTCTTCAATAAACATGTAAATTATATACCCATAGGTGGAATACAATTAAAATACCAATACGGCGGACGAGTGGTCACAAGACACTTTCAGTTTACGACATAAGCGCTGAACACATCGACGTAATTACTTAGTGCGGGAGGGAAGTTTATTTCAAAGAGGAAAAATATTAAGAGATTAAAAAAGTTTTACTTTACTTAGAGAATCGTACGTAAGTGGATCAGCCTTACATCAGAAGTGGTGGTTTAATAAACATGCATGGGGATAGGCATATGGCTCCTGAATCCAAGACGAGACCAACGACTGATAAAGGTCTGAGTCTTTACAGCAGGAGAAATGGACAGACTAACATTTTCTAGTACCAGATTAACCCCTTAATGACAATCCCGTACATGTATGGGCTCAAAATGCATTGTTTTCAATGGGTTCCATTGTGCTTAAGGGGTTAAAAACAAAGTAATACAACCGGACCTCGAACCAATCCTCATGTTTTAGTTATTGTCGCATTTAATACACAAGGCTCTCTATAACACAGTTTCATATTTATTGACATGGTTAATGGATCACATGTATAATCCAAGTATTTTAGGGCGATGAACAGACAACCCGTGGAGCCCCAGCTTTTGTCAGATTCCTTCAGTCAACCTAAAAATCCAATGGATGCACCATTTTTTTACTCATAGATCGTCTTGGCCAGTTAACATGTATTTGCGGGGCTACCTTTACCTTAGAGAGAACTGGGACAGGGACCTCATGGACGGGATTTGGAGCCACACAAGGAGACATTTGACTTGTGGTGAAGGGGATCTACACATGGGATCATTTCAGGGAACGATATCCAATCAATAGGTTTTTCTGTCTGGGTCCTGCACCTCCTATAGGGATGGCCTTGTGTACCCCTGTACTCCTATCTATGGTCAAGGTGGTACATTTGAACTGGGGGTGTAGAAGAATAATGGCAGCTTGAGTCAAGCTTCAAAAAGTTAGAGCGACAGATCAGTTTAGAAATCACCAAAGTATCTGTGCTGTTAAAGACGAGCCATGGATTTATTATCTAAGATAATATGACATCATATCTATTTAACCCCTTAATGACACAGCCTGTACATGTATGGGCTCAAAATGCATTGTTTTCAATGGGTTTAGGGACCGCCCATTGTCCTTAAGGGGTTAAAATATATTTTACATCACTAAGCTACAGATACGCGCGTGATGCACGTTAATGGAAAAATGAACAGATTCCTAACTTATTTCTCAAGGAAAAAGTTTACAAAAAAAGAAAAGCAAGTGTTCTTTTAAATGAAGTGTAGATATTACAGTTTTCTACTACTCATATTATTATTATAGTATATATTATTTTATATTCTAAATATTATATATATTATCATTATTAATATTATAAATAGTGGAAAGATTGACAACATGAATGGCAATGAATTACTGGAGGTTTTATAGTGTATTTTTATTTATTTTTTATTCATACACACTCAATCTCGAGTCATAAATTATCTAACAAATGATTGAATCAGAGGGACATAACAGGTTACGAAATCAAGTTCTTAAATGTGAGCTATGTCTGCGTCCCTTTGAGTTTCTCCATATTTATGAGCTGTCTTATTGCTTATAAATAATATCACTGAAAAATGTCTTCCTCATGCAGAACAAGTTAGAAGTTGAAACAACAGAGTGAAATTGCTAACATTTTTACTAAAAAAAAAAGGTGAAAGGAGCATCCACTGGAAAATATTTTTTTTTAAAAATCTTCAAATTTTTAAATATTCTTAAGATTATACCGTATTTGCTCGATTATAAGACGACCCCCCAAAATCTGAATATTAATTTAGGAAAAAAAGAAAAAGCCTGAATATAAGACGACCCTAAAGGAAAAAAGTTTTACCAGTAAATGTTAATTCATGTAAACTATTTTTTTAAATAAAAGCTATGATTGAGAAAAATATTTTTTTGGTTTTTATTTCCTTGTATTTTCCAACCTGTCCCCCAGTTACGCACATCTGCCCCCAGGCTTGCCACACCAATATGGCACTATGGCCCATGATATGCCTTTTAACCCTCTATATGCCACTGTGCCCCATGGTATGCCTTTTGACCCCCTATGTGCCACTCTGCCTCCAGAAATGCCTTATACCCCTATATGCCACTCTGGCATTTAGGGGGTTAAAAGGCATATTATGGGGCAGAGTGGCATATAGGGAGGTATAAGGCATTTCAGGAGGCAGAGTGCTCTATTAAATGCCCCCTTAACACCACTCTGCCTCCTGAAATGCCTTATACCTCCCTATATGCCACTCTGCCCCATAATATGCCTTTTAACCCCCTAAGTGCCAGAGTGGCATATAGGGGTATAAGGCATTCCAGAAATGCCCTATGCCCCCATTTAACACACACACACACATACACACACACACACACACACACACACACACTTACCGGTGCTTCCTGCTGTATTGCCGGGGCAGCGGGTTGACGTCTCCTTCCGCTGCAGCCGGAAGGAGGTGGAGTTGGCAGCGGGGGTTTGTCTGCGTCCGTCGCGGATACCTTCCCCGGCTGTCAGAGATCAGAGTTCCCCGCACCGGTGCGGCACCGGTGCGGGGAACTCTTATCTCTGACAGTCGGGGAAGGTATCCGCGATGGACTCAGACAACCCCCGCTGCTAGCCACACCTCCTTCCGGCTGCAGCGGACGTTGTCTACGCGGATCGCGTAGACGTCAACCCGCTTCCCCGGCAATACAGCAGGAAGCACCGGTAAGTGTGTGTGTGTGTGTGTGTGTGGGGGTGTTAAATGGGGGGGGGGCAGGAGGATCCAGGTCCCCTGCAGCGGTGCGGGGGATCTGGATCTTAGTCTCCTAATCAGACCTCTATTTGAGGTCTGATTAGAAGACGACCCCGATTAGAAGACGAGGGGTATTTTTCAGAGCATTTGCTCTGAAAAAAACTTCGTCTTATAATCGAGCAAATACGGTATTTATCGGGAACATTTACAATTATCTCAAATTATAATTTCCTAAAAGTGATTATTCTATAGGATTTTTTCCATCAATTTCCAGATTGATATTGAAATTATAGAGACACGGAAGTTTTAAGTAAATCTGATTATTTGATGGTTTTCTTGATTTTTCTATATTATATAGTATTGATTTAATGTTACAAAAGGTAGGCCATCGGGTACAAATAAGGAGAAATATCTTTTTTTTTTTTCTTCCCAAACGATGTAGAGTTTGATTTGTCATTGACCCGAAATCTCGGTAGTGATAATTAGGTCCACTTAGAATGACCAGTAGCTAAAGTGGAGTTGGAGGGGTCTAGCTAGAATGTTAGCGTAACAAGAACCGGGGTCTACCGGGACGTCCCTGGCCCTTGCTGATGTCTTCTTCATAACAAAAGCCAGCTACAAAATGAGTGGCCACTCCAGATCTCAGGGTCCTTCCAGGGAATAATCTCCCAAAAGAACTGAATGACCAGTCACGATACCCTACATTGATGGAAACGGACATAGTCTATATTGCCAATTTACCAGGGGAAGGGAGTTGACATACAACAGGAAGGAGAGAGAGATTAACAAAATTAACACATAACACAACGCCAAGAGGTTACGTTGACGACCCCAACACCAGACTAACCTTCTCACACGGACAACAATAACAAATGTGCAACCGAGGTAAAAGCATTAGGAAAATAAGACTTAGACGTAGACTAGAGAGTGATCCATTCTTAATACACATACAAATGGGAACAAGGGGGTTAAAATACAAAATGTTAGAAGTTAACCCCTGCAAGTCAATATAAAATTGCAGTTCCAACAATCTTCCTAAAATGGGGGTCCATCTTCTGTTACAGGTAGTACCTCCCCGGCATTGCAAGATACGCATGTTGGGAGTCTTTAAGCACAGAAGGACATCCAGCATAATTGTTACAAAAAAATCCTAAAAAGAAATACAGATTGAGTAGCGGATCTAAAAGAAAACAAAGTGATGCATGAGCCATGCGTTATTATAAAAAATCATTAAAAAGGGACTTAAAAAACAATTAAGTCTCACGTAATAGACAAGTGTCCCACTTTGTATTATCTTAAGGTTAATACGCCATATTTTTGTTTCAGGGCAAGCATAAGGACACCTTCTGGTGTCTAAATTTTAGAATATATATAAATATATACTATGTGGACAAAAGTATTGGGACACCTGGCCATTACACCAACAGGGACTTTGGTGGCATCACATTCTCAATACATAGACATTAATTTGAAGTTGGTCTGCCATTCACAGCTTCTACTCTTCTGGAAAGGCTTTCCACAAGATTCTGTGCACCGGTATATGGACAACTTCATTGTTGAAACCAGGGTTTGGGCCCCTTACTTCCAGTGAAGGAAAATCTTAATTCTTCAGCCTACCATGACATTTTGGACAATGCTCTGCTTCCAACTTTGTGGGGACAGTTTGGGGAAGACCCTTCTCTATTCCAGCATGGCTGTCCCCAGCGCACAAAGCAAGCTCCATAAAGACATGGTTGGATGAGTTGGGGGTGGGAGAACGTGACAGAGCCCTGACCTCAACCCCATTGAACACCTTTAGGACGAACTGGAATGGAGATTGTGAGCGGGCGTCTCGTCCAACATCAGTGCCTGACCTTGGGCTCCAAAAAAAAACACACTATGTTCCCAGCGTATGCATTGATTTCGTTCTGACTATTGACCCTCGTGGTGAATAGCGTGCTGCCATAGTATAAATAATATTATAGTTCAAGGACACAGGTTTGGATAGTGTCTAATATTGTCTTAACCTCTGCCTCTTTTGCTGTTGCCCTTTCCCAAAAAGCCAAGTATAATAAAACAATTGCTTATATTGTTTAATAAAATTCATGCTTATTTTTATATTTATGACATTTCAAAGTAAGAACCATGTCAAGGTTTATGCTTAATCATAATCATAACCATGATTAAGTGATTAAATGGGTACTTTACAAACTGTAATAAAATCTGAAACATGTAGATGTCAGTATGCTAGAATTCAATTAAACATGCAATTATTCAAAAATAAGTATAATTAACACCTACTTTTAGACATTTATAATTTGTTAAACCACTTTCCAAAAAAAGAAAACAGGCAGAATTACAAATGTGCAACACAAGGAAATTAAATATTTATTCTGCAATCATTTTAAGTATTTTATTTTAAATTGGGCGAGTTTATTTTTAAATTCCATTATTTAATTATAATGTATCCCTCTTACAATTAATGGCTTAAATATCACAACCTCTTCAATCATCCATTTCACTTAACATGAAGCAAAAATTCAAACACAATTATTTAAGGGATTTTCAAAAATTAACCAAAAACCACCCCCAGATAATTATTATTTAGATTATTGGCATGAATAATAATGTATTTTCTTTTAAATGCTAATAATTCAAATTGCTCTTGTATGTTTTTCAAGGACAAATATGATCATATTGGAATAATTGATCCAAGACTGTAACATTTCCATAGGAATATCCTAAAATTCTCTATTAACCCCTTAAGGACAATGGGCTGTCCCTTAAACCCGTTGAAAACAATGCATTTTGAGCCCGTACATGTACGGGCTTTGTCATTAAGGGGTTAAAGTGACTTGGAAAGGGTCTCAGGAACACAACATATTAATCAAATGTCGTTAATAAATGAAAGAAATAAAAACAACATCAATCACTTAACTCCGACATTCCGAAGTAAAAAAGCAATGTTAAGTCAACAGGAGGTTATTGGTAGTAGCTTTGTGGAAACCTATTAGTTAAGCTTTGAGCTAAATGAATTATCTGCGAATGAATGAATGAATGAATTATGAATGCAGCAGATGTTAGTCATTTTAAAGAATTTCTGCTCAAAGAAGGTCGTTTTTATAATTTGTTTCATTTTGTTATGTTATTATTTTAATAATTTTCTGAAATGAATGACAAATGTTTAGATGTATGAACCCCTCTCCGCGTTTGACCCGGAGTCTCTGGTGAAGGCTCTGCTTCTCCCGGGTCTCCAAGCCGCTTCCCCAGAAGTCGAGTCTGTTGTAAATAAAGAACTTTTTTTTTTAACTCTTTCAGGACGTTTCGTTGTTCATACAAGCTTTTAAGAATTTAGTATTGGCTCCCCCCCCCGCATAAATCCATAAAAGAAAAGTCCAGGCTGTCCAATCACCTTACAGGGTTGGATCAGGATCTCCATATCTATTCCAAATATACAGTGTTTAATATTGGAGTTAAAGTTATTTGTCAAATAAGCTTTGATGCTCCTGAATTTTTTTTAAAATGTTCATGGAAATAGGTCGCACCTAAAAGAAATATATATTATATTAAAATGTTTTTCTGGTAAAGCCTGTTTATCCAGGGAACTGCAAAGCATTCCACGCATAACGAGCCACAGGGAGTGCAGAAATGTACATAAAAAGTGTTTTTTAAAGGGAAAGGTTAAAATACGATGCATGATCATGGCGCATAGGATATTACATTTTGCTTGGAAGCTGAGAATAAGGTAGGGAGGTAAGATACAAAAAGAACATCCCAAATTAAATAGCGATAAACAATAACTTCCTACCAAGGAAACCCTGGACCTCTACTGAAGCATCTTAAAGTTAAGAAAAAAGTTAAACTTTGTTAGCAAGTGCAAGACGTATTCACAAAAACCCTAAGATCTTGCAAAAAATGGAAAACCTACAACTTAACTACAAAAAATTGCTAAAAAACCCAAAAACTGTGTATTTCTACTAGAATATAAAAAAGCAAAATCACTGATTCTACGATAGTCCTAGAGAGTAAGAAAGACATTTTTCTTGTTACTCTTTTTCGTGTTTTACCGAATTCGTAATACACAAAGAACAAAATATAAGGTTATGTACAAAAATGTGGATTTAGTACTGAATCCTGATAAATTTGATAAATGAATTTATTTGATGAAATATTTGTAAGTAATAATGCTTTTAGGAAAAAGGAAAACACGATCCCATCGTGAAGAACGGACACCGTGTATTTTTTTTTCTATATTATTTTAGAAATGAAATGTTGTGATCTTTACGTTATCCCCAGTGAAGCTTCTCAGCTCACTACGATTGGAAGTCACTAAAGTAAAAAAAAAAATGCAAAAATATTTCTGTAGGCTAGAATTGGAAATTCACGCGCGATCTAAATGTCCTCGGTCTGTTCTATCCGGCCCTGGAGTTTATTGGTTGGATTTCCTATGGTAAACATTAATTTGATACCATGAGAATTAGTTGATACCTCAAGTCATTGACCTATTCACCTACTTTCAACATGAATGGAACCAAAAGGAGCTCCTTCTACGCACGGCAAACGTTGAATCCACATGACAGGTTTGCTGGATGGACTGGAAAATCCATCTTTAACCACAGGGCTAACGCCATCTTAAGAGATGTTTTTAAGACATTTTTAACCCCTTAAGGACAATGGGCGGTCCCTAAACCCATTGAAAACAATGCATTTTGAGCCCGTACATGTACGGGCTGTCAGGACTCGGGTGATCAGGTCGGGTAGGAGCCCATGCGCAGGGGATACTTGGGGTTCAGTATGTAACCCAGGGTGCATGATTATGCAAACAAAGACACCACCAACAGAAATCCAGGTAATGCAGTGTATTTTATGTATATAACAGAACCAGCAAATAAGGGTAATATAGTCTAAGCAAGTAACCGGACGTATGGCAAAATAAAATACAGGTAATAAGTCTTTTGGCAGGGAGCCCGCTTGGAAGGGCACGACAGACAGAGAGCCCGCTTGGAAGGGCACAAAAGGCACACAGCCCGCTTGGAAGGGTACGAAAGGCACACAGCCCGCTTGGAAGGGTACGAAAGGCACACAGCCCGCTTGGAAGGGTACGAAAGGCACACAGCCCGCTTGGAAGGGTACGAAAGGCACACAGCCCGCTTGGAAGGGTACGAAAGGCACACAGCCCGCTTGGAAGGGTACGAAAGGCACACAGCCCGCTTGGAAGGGTACGAAAGGCACACAGCCCGCTTGGAAGGGTACGAAAGGCACACAGCCCGCTTGGAAGGGTACAATATCAGGGAGTCCACTTGGAAGGGTACAATAGCAGGGAGTCCACTTGGAAGGACACAAAAGCAGGGAGTCCACTTGGAAGGACACAAAAGCAGGGAGTCCACTTGGAAGGACACAAAAGCAGGGAGTCCACTTGGAAGGACACAAAAGCAGGGAAGCAGGGAAGCAGGAACAGTACAGGTGCAGAGCCACAGCAGGAAGGTCCATAGACTTCAATACAAAGGCCCTGAGTGAAGGGCAGGGCAGGTTCATAAAGGCAGGGCAATCCAGGTAACAAGGCCCAGCTGGATGTATTCACTAGGGCTAAACCCAGGTAACAAGGCACACCTGAGTTCTGAGTGCTCCAGAGGGCGGAGGGTGGCCACTAGCGGTAGCAGATGTAAATGGCACAGGTATGAAAAAGCCATGGTTCAGGCAGCAAAAAAGTGGTTCCTGACAGTACCCCCTCCCCAAGGAGCGGCCTCCGGGTGCTCCTGGGACTGTAGAGAGGCAGTATCAAAACCTGTGGTAAGAACACTTAGTCCTAGCACGTAGAGCTTTTTCAAATACGTGCAGGTCCTCCTTTCTTACTACAGTTCCGTTAGAGGCAATGACACAGTCTGAGGAAAGGTCACCTGGAGTGCAGTTGTAAGACATAGTGGTATTGGCTGCTGGATACATAGACATGATGGCACGGTTCCGTACTCCCTCTTTCTTGGCTGTCCATGCACCAGGGGTCACGAAGCTGCCCTGTACCCAAGGCACCTCTGGGGGCCGGGGGGTAGTAACCGAACTGCACTGGTTCAAGGCTGGAGTGGCAGGCTTAACAGACTTCTGTTCACGCAGCTGTTGCTCGTAACGGTTAAGTTCTTTACGATGCACAATTGTCCCGTCAGATGCTAGGATGTAACCAGGAGCCCCTAAGGAGTGTTTTGCTGTTTGGGGTCTACGATTCTTATTCCTGGGAGTGATGGGAGTGGTGGTCCCAACTGCACAAACAGCCATGGGGTGATCAATTGCGGGTGTGTCCGTTGTATCAGCAACAGAAACATCTGAAGACACACTGTCCATATCAGACCAGTCAGTTTCATCAGAGATGGTCTGGAGGTCATCCGACATGGCTACAGATGGTGCAGAAGTTCCAGGTACTGTGGATTGGTTAACCCCAGGATCACCAGGTTGGGGAAGAGATAAGGTGTGCTCCAGCTTTGATGCGTTGCTGTTGTCACATGCAGGTTCCTGGGCCTGGGGTTTGTTGGTGTGGGTTGCAGAGGGTTTAGCTGGTTTCAGAGGACATTGAGTGATCCAGTGTCCCTTTTTGCCACAGTAAAAGCAAGATTCCTCATCACGCCTTTGTTGCAATTCGGTTGCGGTAAGGGGTTCACGTTTCCGAGAAGATACCTTTTTAATACTGGTAACAGGCTCGTTGGATTTCTCAGGTGATGTAACAGGTGTAGGTGAATGGTCTTCATGAGAGTGATTGGAGTTGGAGTCCCAGATATGCATTAATGATTTGCACAGTTCAAGCAAGCATTCTCCTATCACTTTGATTACTGAAAGTAACCCCGCTGACTCCTTGTAATGGCCTTTGTATTCTGTCAGGACTCGGGTGATCAGGTCGGGTAGGAGCCCATGCGCAGGGGATACTTGGGGTTCAGTATGTAACCCAGGGTGCATGATTATGCAAACAAAGACACCACCAACAGAAATCCAGGTAATGCAGTGTATTTTATGTATATAACAGAACCAGCAAATAAGGGTAATATAGTCTAAGCAAGTAACCGGACGTATGGCAAAATAAAATACAGGTAATAAGTCTTTTGGCAGGGAGCCCGCTTGGAAGGGCACGACAGACAGAGAGCCCGCTTGGAAGGGCACAAAAGGCACACAGCCCGCTTGGAAGGGTACGAAAGGCACACAGCCCGCTTGGAAGGGTACGAAAGGCACACAGCCCGCTTGGAAGGGTACGAAAGGCACACAGCCCGCTTGGAAGGGTACGAAAGGCACACAGCCCGCTTGGAAGGGTACGAAAGGCACACAGCCCGCTTGGAAGGGTACGAAAGGCACACAGCCCGCTTGGAAGGGTACGAAAGGCACACAGCCCGCTTGGAAGGGTACGAAAGGCACACAGCCCGCTTGGAAGGGTACAATATCAGGGAGTCCACTTGGAAGGGTACAATAGCAGGGAGTCCACTTGGAAGGACACAAAAGCAGGGAGTCCACTTGGAAGGACACAAAAGCAGGGAGTCCACTTGGAAGGACACAAAAGCAGGGAAGCAGGGAAGCAGGAACAGTACAGGTGCAGAGCCACAGCAGGAAGGTCCATAGACTTCAATACAAAGGCCCTGAGTGAAGGGCAGGGCAGGTTCATAAAGGCAGGGCAATCCAGGTAACAAGGCCCAGCTGGATGTATTCACTAGGGCTAAACCCAGGTAACAAGGCACACCTGAGTTCTGAGTGCTCCAGAGGGCGGAGGGTGGCCACTAGCGGTAGCAGATGTAAATGGCACAGGTATGAAAAAGCCATGGTTCAGGCAGCAAAAAAGTGGTTCCTGACACGGGCTTTGTCATTAAGGGGTTAAGAACAAAATATTTATTTTTTTAATTTTAAACATATATAAAAAAGTAAAAAAAATACAAAAAACGTACAATACCGAACAAACATCATAAAAATCAATTCGTCATCTCAATAAATCAATTGATCACGATATCAGAAATAGTAATGAAAAATATATTTTATGAAACAACGATTGTTCTATAGGATATTTTGGGGGTAGTTAAAGCTCTGATACTTTCCCAAATTATATATTTTACAGTTCACTACACTACAAACCTACATTTGAGTATACGTGGGGGCAGCCATCTTCACTACCTGCTCTTAGCGTCCGCGTGATTACCCTTCCTCTCTTCCCCATGTTGTTAATCTGCTGCTCCTCTTTGGTGGAAGCTGATCCCGGAGGCTATTGTGATGACAAAATAAAGAAAGAAGAAGTAGAGATCAGGACACGAAACTAATTGATTTGCTTATTTTCCAACTTTTTTTGTCATAGATTCGAGGTTCCTTGGGGTAAAAAAACTCCCTTATTTGAAAAAATTATTGACAAAAAAACAAGCTACGGGTTATCACCATTGGATACGGATATTGCGGGTTCATAGGTAACGTGCAGAAGAGTAGTCCCAAATGAGTTCATAGGGAATGACGCCATAGTTTTGAGAATTATACATTTTTGCCCCATTTTAGAAGCTAGTTAAGCACCGAGAACCAGCAGCTACTTGACCCAGACAAGGCGAGGTGATTGAGTAATCTAAATATATAGGCAGTCTGGAAACCCCAGCAAAATCCAAAAGTGGGGGATATGATTTATTGCTTGCTCCAGTTTGGTCATTAACCCCTTCATGACAAAGCACATACAGGGGTAAGGGCTATTTCAGGTGTGTTGCAACACCGAGGGACATGGACAACATGAAGAGGAGCTTGCTGCTTACAGAGCATCCACAACCTATGAACATGTGAACAGGTATTTTGCTTTCTCAATAAAAGTCTAAATGTGGCGATGATCTTTTTACGTAACCAATGAAAGATCATGTAATTAAGATCATGGAACTCAACGGAAGCATGAATAGGCTCTAAAGATGGCGGTGACTTCCTGTTGACTCAGCCTAGAGTTTCAAGAGATGAACTGCTCCATTAATGAAGAAATTAAACAAACTAGCTTGCCGTTCCTGCCATGCAAATCAAGATCTCAAACCTCTCAAAACATCGATGAAGTTCTCAAAGCTCTTCTACCTAAACCCGTTGAAATATGCTGTCTCCTGGTGACAAAATCCCAAAAGCTCTCTTTATCCAATGACCTACAGATCTTCCATCCGCTTCTTACTCTACAAAGGAATTGGAAAGACCCAACCCAATCCCTTTTCCACCAAGAACAGCCGGGCCATCCAGTAGGTCTTTTTTATTGAAACAGTTTATAATAATACTACCTAAATCGTTCCTAAATGTAAAAAAAAAAAAAAATTGATTTTTTTTTAACGGCTTCCTATAATTAGTTTTTGTCACCTTTGTCATCTGCATTTTGCCGACCCACTTAAAAAAAAAAAATTGGACCGTACGGCGCTGGTCTCGGGGAAGGTGTTGCTTTGTTATTGTAAATAACTAATAAAAAGGTTAAAGCTTTTTTTCGACGGAAAGACCGAGTTTGATCCCCGGTTCAACCATTGAGCGTAAAATTGAACTGCACTATAATTGCTTTCCCTGTGACTGATAAAGTAGTATAACAAATTTGATGT